>NW_027037275.1:0-5000 GCF_034236695.1 Oncorhynchus nerka
GGACAGTAGTGAGAGAGAGGACAGTAGTGGAGAGAGAGGACAGTAGTGGAGGAGAGACAGTAGTGGAGAGAGAGGACAGTAGTGGAGAGAGAGGACAGTAGTGAGAGAGAGACAGTAGTGGAGAGAGAGGACAGTAGAGGAGAGAGAGACAGTAGTGGAGAGAGAGGACAGTAGTGGAGAGAGAGACAGTAGTGGAGAGAGAGGACAGTAGTGGAGAGAGAGACAGTAGTGGAGAGAGAGGACAGTAGTGGAGAGAGAGACAGTAGTGGAGAGAGAGGACAGTAGTGGAGAGAGACAGTAGTGGAGAGAGACAGTAGTGGAGAGAGAGGACAGTAGTGGAGAGAGAGGACAGTAGTGGAGAGAGAGGACAGTAGTGGAGAGAGAGACAGTAGTGGAGAGAGAGGACAGTAGTGGAGAGAGAGACAGTAGTGGAGAGAGAGGACAGTAGTGAAGAGAGAGACAGTAGTGGAGAGAGAGACAGTAGTGGAGAGAGAGGACAGTAGTGGAGAGAGAGACAGTAGTGGAGAGAGAGGACAGTAGTGGAGAGAGAGACAGTAGTGAAGAGAGAGACAGTAGTGGAGAGAGAGGACAGTAGTGGAGAGAGAGGACAGTAGTGGAGAGAGAGGACAGTAGTGGAGAGAGACAGTAGTGGAGAGAGAGGACAATAGTGGAGAGAGAGGACAGTAGTGGAGAGAGAGACAGTAGTGAAGAGAGAGACAGTAGTGGAGAGAGAGGACAGTAGTGGAGAGAGAGGACAGTAGTGGAGAGAGAGGACAGTAGTGGAGAGAGACAGTAGGAGAGAGGACAGTAGTGGAGAGAGGACAGTAGTGGAGAGAGAGGACAATAGTGGAGAGAGGACAGTAGTGGAGAGAGAGACAGTAGTGAAGAGAGAGACAGTAGTGGAGAGAGAGGACAGTAGTGGAGAGAGAGGACAGTAGTGGAGAGAGACAGTAGTGGAGAGAGAGGACAATAGTGGAGAGAGAGGACAGTAGTGGAGAGAGAAACAGTAGTGAAGAGAGAGACAGTAGTGGAGAGAGACAGTAGTGGAGAGAGAGGACAGTATTGGAGAGAGACAGTAGTGGAGAGAGACAGTAGTGGAGAGAGAGGACAGTAGTGGAGAGGGAGGACAGTAGTGGAGAGAGAGGACAGTAGTGGAGAGAGAGGACAGTAGTGGAGAGAGAGACAGTAGTGGAGAGAGAGACAGTAGTGGAGAGAGAGGACAGTAGTATGTTTTCTAGGTGTTTGGCCTGATATGGTTCCCAATCAGAGGTAGCTGTCTATCGTTGTCTCTGATTGAGAACCATACTTAGGTAGCCTTTTCCCCCCTGGTGTTTGTGGGTAGTTGCTTTCTGTTTTGTACCTGACGGAGCTGGTTCGGTTGTGGTTTTTGTTACTTGGTATTTAGTGTTCAGTTCTGTTTAATAAATGACTTAACACGACAACGCTGCACCTTGGTCTTCACCTTCTTCCACCAACGACGTTACAGTTTATTTCTCACCTTCTGTTTCCTTCAGTTTCTTTTCCGGGTAACAAAGGAAACACACGAAGGAAACCAATTCCAAGTGTTAAATGCTCTAGGGTGAATGTGAAAAAAGCAAATGTAGAAGCCGTCTCCTTCCGGAAAAAAATCTCTGTAAATGATATAAATCTGGTATCAAAGTGTAGTATTTAATACCTGTAACAATACCAAAATAGAATTTAGATTTGAAGATAAAGTTTAAGATTGTTTCTCCACCAGGGCGCCTATATGTTGACTCTTGAGAATACACCAGGACAAAGACGGAAAACAATTTCATTGTAAATTTATTCCACAAAGAGAATACATGAAAAAAAACAAATATTTTAACCAGACAGAGAGAGAGAAGGAAAGACAAAGACTGTCTGCCTCCCTCATGTTGTTGTAGGTCCACTCTCATTCCATTGTAGGGACTGTCTGCTCTCCTCTACATGTTGTTGTAGGTCCACTCTCTCATTCCATTGTAGGACTGTCTGCTCTCCTCTACGTGTTGTTGTCGGTCCACTCTCTCTCATTCCATTGTATTGTCTGCTCTCCTCTACATGTTGTTGTCGGTGGTCCACTCTCTCATTCCATTGTAGGGACTGTCTGCTCTCTCCGTGTTGTTGTAGGTCCACTCTCTCATTCCATTGTGGGACTGTCTGCTCTCCTCTGACGTGTTGTTGTAGGGTCCACTTCTCATTCCATTGTAGGGACTGTCTGCTTTCCTCTACGTGTTGTTGTAGGTCCACTCTCATTCCATTGTAGGGACTGTCTGCTCTCCTCTACGTGTTGTTGTAGGTCCACTCTCATTCCATTGTAGGGACTGTCTGCTCTCCTCTACGTGTTGTTGTCGGTCCTCTCTCATTCCATTGTAGGGACTGCCTGCTCTCCTCTACGTGTTGTTGTAGGTCCACTCTCTCATTCCATTGTAGGGACTGTCTGCTCTCCTCTACGTGTTGTTGTCGGTCCACTCTCTCATTCCATTGTAGGGACTGTCTGCTCTCCTCTACGTGTTGTTGTAGGTCCACTCTCTCATTCCATTGTAGGACTGTCTGCTCTCCTCTACGTGTTGTTGTCGGTCCACTCTCTCATTCCATTGTAGGGACTGTCTGCTCTCCTCTACGTGTTGTTGTAGGTCCACTCTCTCATTCCATTGTAGGGACTGGTCTGCTCTCCTCTACATGTTGTTGTAGGTCCACTCTCATTCCATTGTAGGGACTGTCTGCTCTCCTCTACATGTTGTTGTAGGTCCACTCTCATTCCATTGAAGGGACTGTCTGCTCTCCTCTACGTGTTGTTGTAGGTCCACTCTCTCATTCCATGGTAGGGACTGTCTGCTCTCCTCTACATGTTGTTGTAGGTCCACTCTCCTCATTCCATTGTAGGGACTGTCTGCTCTCCTCTACATGTTGTTGTAGGTCCACTCTCATTCCATTGTAGGGACTGTCTGCTCTCCTCTACGTGTTGTTGTAGGTCCACTCTCTCATTCCATTGTAGGGACTGTCTGCTCTCCTCTACGTGTTGTTGTAGGTCCACTCTCTCATTCCATTGTAGGGACTGTCTGCTCTCCTCTACGTGTTGTTGTAGGTCCACTCTCTCATTCCATTGTAGGGACTGTCTGCTCTCCTCTACGTGTTGTTGTCGGTCCACTCTCTCATTCCATTGTAGGCGTCCCTCTGTTGCTTGGCGTTGGCCCCTGTGGTATTCTTCAGATTGTCCTGGAACTGGCCTTGGTCCCGACCTCTCTTCAGGTAATCACCAACAACTGGTCAGCCCTGTACGGAGAAGAGGCAAAAACTATCCCTAATACGCTTGGAAATTGTGGACTTCACAAACCGTACATGTGAGCTAAACTCTCCTTCATTTACCAAAATAACTAGAATTCTCTGAAACTATGGTTGCATCTGAAATGTTAATTTATCCTTAATCTTATACGGCTTTTGGAGAGCCCATTGAGCGCTTACATTTTTGAATGTAATTCTTCATATGAAAAAATGTATTATTTTTGTATATTTTTACATGGTAGAAAAATCCCAAAATCAATCAAGTTTACAAAAATTCCTGGTACATCTTTTATATTACCGAGAATATTCCTACCTAGGCATGCCCCTCTCCTCCAACGCGACGTGTCGGTCCAATCCCCTCGTTTGCCCAAAAAATTACAACATTGAATAAAAAAGTTAGTCCAAAATACTAATGAATACACCCCCCACATCATGTTATAACAACATGGTGCCCGACTTCACAGTCATTGTGGCGAACAACCATTTTGTCGATGCAATGCGACGTCTGCAATACAGTCAGGCAGTAGCATCACCTGTGTGTTCGCGGGGAGGGACAATAGAAAAGGAGAGCTGAAGAATGTCCCCTTGAACACCTACGCATCAGCTACATAAACTGTACTTTCCTAAATAAACTGTACTTTCCTAAATAAACTGTACTTTCCTACATAAACTGTACTTTCCTAAATAAACTGTACTTTCCTAAATAAACTGTACTTTCCTACATAAACTGTACTTTCCTAAATAAACTGTACTTTCCTACATAAACTGTACTTTCCTACATAAACTGTACTTTCCTACATAAACTGTACTTTCCTAAATAAACTGTACTTTCCTACATAAACTGTACTTTCCTAAATAAACTGTACTTTCCTACATAAACTGTACTTTCCTAAATAAACTGTACTTTCCTAAATAAACTGTACTTTCCTAAATAAACTGTACTTTCCTAAATAAACTGTACTTTCCTACATAAACTGTACTTTCCTAAATAAACTGTACTTTCCTACATAAACTGTACTTTCCTACATAAACTGTACTTTGCCATAATTTACCATAATAATTTTAATTTACAAAAGCCAATCACCAAGTGTTCTCGAAAAAGTCAACTTTTCAGGAATTGAAGAAAAAAAAATATATATATATATATTTTCTGATTTTTTGTTATGTAGTTTTGGAAGTTGTTTTGAATGACTTTGATTGGTCCTACAGTCATGAAATATTTGCATGCAGTACATGGAGGAGAATTTTGTTTTTGTTTTGTGAATGTTTTTTAAACAAAAACATTAAAATGCTAAGGTTTTTCCAGGACCCTTGAAATTATTAAAATTTCCTTTCAATTAACCACAAAAGTTACTACAAAATACAATTTTGCTTATATTTTTAAAATAGAAAACAATATTATTTTTTTGAAAAGTAAAATAAATAAATAATAATTTAAAAGAATTACATGATCATATTTACCCTAATTACAGTAAATGTGTTTTATGTGAAAGATGAAAGTTGGTCTTACCTTTCTTGTGATTCAGTTGGAGAATTTCAACTCAATATAACTTGATCAGGATAACAAGGTGTCTGTCGGTCTGCTGTGGCTCAATTCCTTTTCCTCTGCTATAATAAAGACTTGGGGTGTATTCATTAGTGCACAGTGTAGCAAACAATATTAAAAAAATGTGAGTTTCTATTGGAGCAAATTCAGTTCGGTACCTCCACTTCCTCCT
>NW_027037275.1:10000-18496 GCF_034236695.1 Oncorhynchus nerka
AGACTACAGCGTGTCCACATCACCAACAAACTAACATGGTCCAAACACACCAAGACAGTTGTGAAGAGGGCACGACAAAGCCTGTTCCTCCTCAGGAGACTGAAAAGATTTGGCATGGGTCCTCAGATCCTCAAAAGGTTTTACAGCTGCACCATCAAGAGCATCCTGACTGGTTGCATCACTGCCTGGTATGGCAACTGCTCTGCTTCCAACCGCAAGGCATTACAGAGGGTAGTGTGAATGGCCCAGTACATCACTGGGGCTAAGCTTCCTGCCATCCAGGACCTCTATACCAGGCGGTGTCAGAGGAAGGCCCTAAAAATTGTCAGAGACTCCAGCCACCCTAGTCATAGACTGTTCTCTCTACTACCGCACGGCAAGCGGTACCGGAGCGCCAAGTCTAGGTCCAAAAGGCTTCTAAACAGCTTCTACCCCCAAGCCATAAGACTCCTGACCAGCTAATCAAATGGCTACTCAGACTATTATCATTGCCCCCCTCCCCTCTTTTACGCTGCTGCTACTCTCTGTTATTGTCTATGCATAGTCACTTCAATAACTGTACCAACATGTGCATTACCTCAACTAACCGGTGCCCCCGCACCTTGACTCTGTACCGGTACCCCCTGTATATAGCCTACACCTTGACTCTGTACCGGTACCCCCTGTATATAGCCTACACATTGACTCTGTACCGGTACCCCCTGTATATAGCCTCCACATTGACTCTGTACCGTAACACCCTGTATATAGCCTCCACATTGACTATGTACCGTTACACCCTGTATATAGCCTCCACATTGACTCTGTACCGGTACCCCCTGTATATAGCCTCGCTATTGTTATTTTACTGCTGCTCTTTAATTATATGTTACTTCTCTTTCTTATTTTAGTATTAGTATGGTCAGTAAGCATTTCCGTGTCGTGACTTTGGACTAAGTGAGTAAGTGATATAACATGCTATTCTATCAAATCCTTTCTCCCTAATTAATATTACCTGATTGAGCTAATCATGTAAATGTAATTAACTAGAGAGTCGGGGCACCATGAAATAATATTTATATTCCGAATAAACTCTTAAAGACTCTTAATATCGTAATATTTTTCATCAATAGCAGTCAATATTAATCGTCACCTTAATTCAGTCTCATCTGAAAGTTGTGCATTCTTGGTTACCTTCACGAACCCTGGCTAACAAGTTGAATCAGCAATACAAAATTGGGTTTAATTGTTTATTTACTAAATACCTAACTAATCACACAGAATTACACATACACATAATTAATCATAACTTGATTACAAATTACGTCATAAAGAAAAACGTCCCTAGCGGGCAGAACAGATATGACAGCTTGTTACACAAAAGAAAAGGGGCTGGGTTTGAGTGAAAGAGCGGGAAGACTGAGGAATAAAGGGAGAAGCTGTGCTATTGTAAATACAGTATCTTATGCATTCTAAATTACCGCCCATTTGGAAAAAGGAAAATGCAATAAATATTTACTCTGAGCTGCGCTTCAGTAGGTTGGTGGTAGATGGAAGGCCGTGTTGCCAAACCGAGTCCTTTGTCCTTTGAAGAATGTCTCTGGTGGTCAATTGGATACGTTGTAGTAATGTCGTTGTGTGATAGACGGGATACTCTGTCTGTTCCTTCCTTAACCTTCGTTTGCAGCTGCTGTTGCTAACTCAACGGCTAGAAGGTATATCACTTCTGTAGTGAATAAGAGTTCAAAGTTCATACCATTCGCAACCAAAGCTCACGCTGATGTTGGCTTCGTTCTGTAGTTATTATCTGAACCATTCTGACATAGGACCGTCGTCCTACATCCCCGGAACAACTTTTGCTCGTAGACCCAGATTAAAAGACAGCTGACGTAACCACTAGGCTACCTGCCGCCCCTCCACTCTAACCACTAGTCTACTCAACGGCTAGGAGGTATCACTTCTGTAGTGAATAAGAGTTCAAAGTTCATATCATTCACTTCTGATGAGAATGTCACCGAACTGACATCATATCCATTAAGTACCACCGCATATGTTCAGTTGGTCGGATAACCAGAATATAGTTCATTTCCCCCCACCTTCTGATGTTCCCAGAATCTCTATGTTAACCAAGGGGTTTTGCAAATGTCACATCAGTAGGGTAGAGAGAGGAAAAAGGGGGGAAGAGGTATTTATGACTGTCATAAACCTATCCCCAGGCCAACGTCATGACATATGTGTAGGGGTGTCTGTGTGTGTGTGTGTGTGTGTGTGTGTGTGTGTGTGTGTGTGTGTGTGTGTGTGTGTGTGTGTGTGTGTGTGTGTGTGTGTGTGTGTGTCCACCTTTTTGACACACACACCATTATCCAGTTGTTGCATTAGAACTCATATATGAATATTGCCAAGCTGGGGGGGGGGGGGGTTTCAAAGGCTTTACCAAAGACTGGAATCACTGTGTAGTACGTGCTAATGTTCATTAACCACTTCCTTGATCAACCTTGAAATGGAACTGTGGGATGACAGCGAAGTTACCGAGGGAGTAGAGGGATTCCTTTACGTCGCATCATGCATCCAGCAGCTCAGTTATTAGAGGCAATTGTCCATCAATTCTTCCCTAGTGGTTAGAGTGGAGGGGTGGCAGGTACCCTAGTGGTTAGAGTGGAGGGGTGGCAGGTACCCTAGTGGTTAGAGTGGAGGGGTGGCAGGTAGCCTAGTGGTTAGAGTGGAGGGGTGGCAGGTAGCCTAGTGGTTAGAGTGGAGGGGCGGCAGGTAGCCTAGTGGTTAGAGTGGAAGGGTGGCAGGTAGCCTAGTGGTTAGAGTGGAGGGGCGGCAGGTAGCCTAGTGGTTAGAGTGGAAGGGTGGCAGGTAGCCTAGTGGTTAGAGCGTTGGACTTGTAACTGAAAGGTTGCAAGATCAAATCCCTGAGCTGACAAGGTAAAAATCTGTCATTTTTGCCCCTTAACAAGGCAGTTAACCCACTTTTCCCTGGCTGTCATTGTAAATAAGAATTTGTTCTTTACTGACTTGCCCTAGTTAAATAAAGGTCTATAAATAAAACAACAGAAAATCGATATATATATATTTTTTTAAAGTTCACCCCAGTGATTAGAAACACTTAAGTGGTAAGCCATGACATCCTGTTTCACTGAGGTTTAAATATGAGGTGACACACAGGCCATCACTGTAGGAAAGACCTGAGAAAACAGTGATGATATGACACAACAGGTTGTTGTTGATCTGCACACATCAGGTGAGAAAATATCTAAACTGTTGAAAATGCCCATTTCCACGATCAGGGCAATAATGAAGAAGTTTAAAGCACCTGGAGATGTTAACAATCAACCCAGGAGAGGAAGTGTGTCTATATCGACCCCAGGAAGAGGATATGTGTCTATATCGACCCCTGGAAGAGGAAGTGTGTCTATATTGACCCCTGGAAGAGGATGTGTGTCTATATCGACCCCAGGAAGAGGATATGTGTCTATATCGACCCCTGGAAGAGGAAGTGTGTCTATATTGACCCCTGGAAGAGGAAGTGTGTCTATATTGACCCCTGGAAGAGGATGTGTGTCTATATTGACCCCTGGAAGAGGAAGTGTGTCTATATTGACCCCAGGAAGAGGATATGTGTCTATATTGACCCCTGGAAGAGGATATGTGTCTATATTGACCCCAGGAAGAGGATATGTGTCTATATTGACCCCTGGAAGAGGAAGTGTGTCTATATTGACCCCTGGAAGAGGAAGTGTGTCTATATTGACCCCTGGAAGAGGAAGTGTGTCTATATTGACCCCTGGAAGAGGATATGTGTCTGTATTGACCCCAGGAAGAGGATATGTGTCTATATTGACCCCAGGAAGAGGATATGTGTCTATATTGACCCCAGGAAGAGGAAGTGTGTCTATATTGACCCCTGGAAGAGGATATATGTCTATATTGACCCCAGGAAGAGGAAGTGTGTCTATATCGACCCCTGGAAGACGATATGTGTCTATATTGACCCCAGGAAGAGGAAGTGTGTCTATAATGACCCCTGGAAGAGGATATATGTCTATATTGACCCCTGGAAG
Source organism: Oncorhynchus nerka (assembly GCF_034236695.1). Taxonomy (NCBI): domain Eukaryota; kingdom Metazoa; phylum Chordata; class Actinopteri; order Salmoniformes; family Salmonidae; genus Oncorhynchus; species Oncorhynchus nerka. The sequence continues at coordinate 14,047 of NW_027037275.1, forward strand.
AGGATATATGTCTATATTGACCCCAGGAAGAGGATATGTGTCTATATTGACCCCATGAAGAGGAAGTGTGTCTATATTGACCCCTGGAAGAGGATATGTGTCTATATTGACCCCAGGAAGAGGATGTGTGTCTACATTGACCCCAGGAAGAGGATATATGTCTATATTGACCCCAGGAAGAGGATATGTGTCTATATTGACCCCTGGAAGAGGATGTGTGTCTATATTGACCCCTGGAAGAGGATGTGTGTCTATATTGACCCCTGGAAGAGGATGTGTGTCTATATTGACCCCAGGAAGAGGGTATGTGTGTCTATATTGACCCCAGGAAGAGGGTATGTGTCTATATTGACCCCAGGAAGAGGATATGTGTCTATATTGACCGCAGGAAGAGGAAGTGTGTCTATATTGACCCCTGGAAGAGGATGTATGTCTATATTGACCTCAGGAAGAGGATATGTGTCTATATTGACCCCTGGAAGAGGATGTGTGTCTATATTGACCCCTGGAAGAGGATATGTGTCTATATTGACCCCAGGAAGAGGAAGTGTGTCTATATTGACCCCTGGAAGAGGATATATGTCTATATTGACCCCAGGAAGAGGAAGTGTGTCTATATCGACCCCTGGAAGACGATATGTGTCTATATTGACCCCAGGAAGAGGAAGTGTGTCTATAATGACCCCTGGAAGAGGATATATGTCTATATTGACCCCTGGAAGAGGATATATGTCTATATTGACCCCAGGAAGAGGATATGTGTCTATATTGACCCCATGAAGAGAAGTGTGTCTATATTGACCCCTGGAAGAGATATGTCTATATTGACCCCAGGAAGAGGATGTGTGTCTATATTGACCCCAGGAAGAGGATATATGTCTATATTGACCCCAGGAAGAGGATATGTGTCTATATTGACCCCTGGAAGAGGATGTGTGTCTATATTGACCCCTGGAAGAGGATGTGTGTCTATATTGACCCCTGGAAGAGGATGTGTGTCTATATTGACCACAGGAAGAGGGTATGTGTGTCTATATTGACCCCAGGAAGAGGGTATGTGTCTATATTGACCCCAGGAAGAGGATATGTGTCTATATTGACCGCAGGAAGAGGAAGTGTGTCTATATTGACCCCTGGAAGAGGATGTATGTCTATATTGACCTCAGGAAGAGGATATGTGTCTATATTGACCCCTGGAAGAGGATGTGTGTCTATATTGACCCCTGGAAGAGGATATGTGTCTATATTGACCCCAGGAAGAGGAAGTGTGTCTATATTGACCCCTGGAAGAGGAAGTGTGTCTATATTGACCCCTGGAAGAGGATATGTGTCTATATTGACCCCAGGAAGAGGATATGTCTGTTGACCCCTGGAAGAGGATGTGTGTCTCTATTGACCCCAGGAAGAGGATGTGTGTCTATATTGGCCCTGGAAGAGGATATGTGTCTATTGACCCCTGAAAGAGGATGTGTCTATATTGACCCTGGAAGAGGATGTGTGTCTATATTGACCCCAGAAGAGGATGATGTCTTATTGACCCCAGGAAGGGGATATGTGTCTATACTGACCCCTGGAAGAGGATATGAGTCTATATTGACCCCAGGAAGAGGATGTGTGTCTATATTGACCCCAGGAAGAGGATGTGTGTCTATATTGACCCCAGGAAGAGGATGTGTGTCTATATTGACCCCAGGAAGAGGATGTGTCTATAACTGACCCCAGAAAGAGGATGTATGTCTATATTGACCCCTGGAAGAGGATGTGTGTCTATATTGACCCCTGGAAGAGGAGGCGGTGTCTATATTGACCCCTGGAAGAGGATATGTGTCTATATTGACCCCAGGAAGAGGATATGTGTCTATATTGACCCCTGGAAGAGGACGTGTGTCTATATTGACCCCTGGAGGAGGATATGTGTCTATATTGACCCCTGGAAGAGGATATGTGTCTATATTGACCCCTGGAAGAGGGCGTGTGTCTATACTGACCCCTGGAAGAGGATGTGTGTCTATATTGACCCCTGGAAGAGGAAGTGTGTCTATATTGACCCCTGGAAGAGGATATGTGTCTATATTGACCCCTGGAAGAGGACGTGTGTCAATACTGACCCCTGGAAGAGGACGTGTGTCTATACTGACCCCAGTGAGGAAGATGGTTAGAGTGGGTTCAAACATCTCCAAGGATCACAGCTGGAGAAATGCAGACGTTCGTTGGGTCTTGGGGTCAGAAAAGTCTCCAAAACTACGATCAGACGCCATCTACATAACCACAAGTTGTTTGGGAGGGTCGTCATAAAAAAAAGCCTTTGATGTCATCCAACAACATACTCAAGCGCCTACAGTTTGACAAACGTTACTGGAACTTTCAATGGGACCTGGTTCTATGGTCAGATGAGACCAATATAGGAGCTTCAATGGGACCCGGGTTCTATGTCAGATGAGACCAATATAGAGCTTCAATGGGACCAGGTTCTATGGTCAGATGAGACCAATATAGAGCTTCAATGGGACCAGGTTCTATGGTCAGATGAGACCAATATAGAGTTTCAATGGGACCGGGTTCTATGGTCAGATGAGACCAATATAGAGTTTCAATGGGACCAGGTTCTATGGTCAGATGAGACCAATATAGAGCTTCAATGGGACCAGGTTCTATGGTCAGATGAGACCAATATAGAGTTTCAATGGGACCGGGTTCTATGGTCAGATGAGACCAATATAGAGCTTCAATGGGACAGGTTCTATGGTCAGATGAGACCAAATAGAGTTTCAATGGGACCAGGTTCTATGGTCAGATGAGACAATATAGAGTTTCAATGGGACCAGGTTCTATGGTCCAGATGAGACCAATATAGAGTTTCAATGGGACGGGTTCTATGGTCAGATGGAGACCAATAGAGTTTTCAATGGGACCAGGTTCTATGGTCAGATGAGGCCAATATAGAGTTTCAATGGGACCGGTTCTATGGTCAGATGAGGCCAATAGGGAGTTTCAATGGGACGGGGTTCTATGGTCAGATGAGACCAATATAGAGTTTTCAATGGGACGGGTTCTATGGGTCAGATAGGACCTAAATAGAGCTTTTTTGAATGGCGGTAGAATGTATCCTCATCCCCAGAAGTATGGTGGTGGATCTTTGATGTTGTGGGGCTGTTTTCTTCCAAGGCCCTGGACAACTTGTTAGGATACATAATATGTGGACTCATCAAGTACCAGCAGATATTAAATCAAAACCTGACTGCCTCTGCTTTAGAAGCTTAAACTGGGCCATTGACAGGACATTGATTCAAAACACACCTCAAATCAAAACAAAAATGGTTCACTGACCACAGAATCAAGGTTTTTGCCATGGCCATCCCAGTCCCCTGGCCTAAACCCCCAGGTAGAAACCTGTGGGATGAGCTGAAGAGGAGAGTCACAAGCGCGTTGACCTGGGGATCTGGAGGATCTGGAGAGATTCTATCAGATGAATAGTCTCAGATCCTGTATCCTGTTTTCCATCCATGTCATTTAGATTATAGGGAAGACTCAAGAGCTGCAGATTGGGCTTAAAGGAAGTAGCACAAAGTACATACATATTATATTTGAGAAAAAGATTTGTTTTATGATGTAAAAACTCTAATTATTTTTCTTGAATTGAAGGTTTAGATTCTTATTCAATATTTTGGACAAGACCAAGTGATAAACAATAATTTAAAAAAAAATCAATTGCCCATTTTGCTCATGTTACAGGTGCCAATATTACTGGAGGGCACTGTATATTTTGTATTTTTTCAGCTAGGCAAGCCAGTGCAGAACAAATTCTTAGTTTCAATGACAGCCTAGGAACAGTGGGTTAACTGCTACGTTCAGGGGCAGAACGACAGATTTTATCTTGTCAGCTCGGGGTCCTGTTCTTGCAACACTTTCAGTTATTAGTCCAACGCTAACCACTAGGCTACCTGCCGCCCCTCCCTCTAACCACTAGGCTACCTGCCGCCCCTACACTCTAACCACTAGGCCTGCCTTCACCTCTAACCACTAGGCTGCCTGCCGCCCCTCCACTCTAACCACTAGAGTACCTGCCGCCCCTCACTCTAACCACTAGGCTACCTGCACCCCTCCCTCTAACCACTAGGTACCTGCCGCCCCTCCACTCCCCAACCACTGACTACCTGCCACCCCTCCACTCTAACCACTGAGCACACCTGCCGCCCTCCTCTAACCACTAGGTACCTGCCGTCCCTCCACTCTAACCACTAGGGTACCTGCCGCCCCTCCACTCTAACCACTAGGGTACCTGCCGCCCTCCCACTCTAACCACTAGGGTACCTGCCGCCCCTTCACTCTAACCACTAGGCTACCTGCCGCCCTACACTCTAACCACTAGGCTACCTGCCGCCCCTACACTCTAACCACTAGGCTACCTGCCGCCCCTCCACTCTAACCACTAGGCTACCTGCCGCCCCTA
>NW_027037276.1:0-18496 GCF_034236695.1 Oncorhynchus nerka
GGGGTACAGGTTAGTCCAGGTAGTTTGTACATGTAGGTAGGGGTGAAGAGTCAGCGATGCGAGTACAGGTTAGTCCAGGTAGTTTGTACATGTAGGTAGGGGTGAAAAAGAGTCAGCGTGCGGGGTACAGGTTAGTCCAGGTAGTTTGTACATGGTAGGGGTGAAGAGTCAGCGTCACGGGCACAGGTTAGTCCAGGTAGTTTGTACATGGGTAGGGGTGAAGAGTCAAGCGTGCATGGGTACAGGTTAGTCAGTGGTTTAGTACATGAGGTAGGGGTGAAGAGTCAGGCGTGCGGGCACAGGTTACTCAGGTAGTTTGTACATGTAGGTAGGGGTGAAGAGTCAGCGTCTGAGGCTACAGGTTACTCATAGTTTGTACATGTAGGTAGGGAGTGAAGAGTCAGCGTGCGGGGCAACAGGTTAGTCCAAGTAGTTTATTACATGTAGGTAGGGAGTGAAGAGTCAGCGTGCGGGAGTACAGGTTAGTCAGGTAGTTGTACATGTAGATAGGGGTGAAAGTCAGCGTCTGGGGGTACAGGTTAGTCCAGGTAGTTTGTACATGTAGGTAGGGGTGAAAAGAGTCAGCGTGCGGGGGTACAGGTTAGTCCAGGTAGTTGTACATGTAGATAGGGAGTGAAGAGTCAGCGTGCGGGGTACAGGTTAGTCCAGGTAGTTTGTACATGTAAGATAGGGTGAAGAAGAGTCAGCGTCTTGGGTACAGGTTAGTCCAGGTAGTTTGTACATGTAGATAGGGGTGAAGAGTCAAAGTATGGGGTACAGGTTAGTCCAGGTAGTTTGTACATGTAGGTAGGGGTGAAGAGTCAGCGTGGGGGGTACAGGTTGGGGTCCAGGTAGTTTGTACATGTAGGTAGGGGTGAAGAGTCAGCTATGGGGGTACAGGTTAGTCCAAGGTAGTTTGTACATGTAGGTAGGGGTGAAGAGTCAGCGTGGGGGGTACAGGTCAGTCAGGTAGTTTGTACATGTAGGTAGGGGTGAAGAGTCAGCGTGGGGGGTACAGGTTAGTCCAGGTAGTTTGTACACATGTAGGTAGGGGTGAAGTGACTCATAGATCTCATCTTTGATTCATGATGATGGTCAACCTATGGAATACTTTTCATATTTTCAATATGCTACAGCATGACAAGACATCAGGGATATGCTACAGCGTGACAAGACGTCAGGGTTATGCTACAGCATGACAAGACATCAGGGGATATGCTACAGCGTGACAAGACATCAGGTAGATATGCTACACATGACAAGACATCAGGGATATGTACAGCGTGACAAGACATCAGGATATGCTACAGCATGACAAGACATCAGGGATATGCTACAGCATGACAAGACATAGGGATATGCTACAGCATGACAAGACATCAGGGTTATCCAGCGTTTGTACATGACATCAGGGTGAAGAGTCAGCATCAGGGATATGTTAGTCAGTAGTTTGTACAAGACATAGGAGTGAAGAGTCAGCGTGGGGGTACAAGACATCAGGTAGTTTTGTACAGCATGACAAGACATCAGGGGTGAAGAGTCAGCGTGACAAGACATCAGGATTTGTACATGTGACAAGACATCAGTGACTATGCATAGATCTGACAAGACATCATGATGATGCTCAACTGACAAGACTTTCATATTTTCAATATGCTACAGCATGACAAGACATCAGGGGATATGCTACAGCGTGACAAGACATCAGGGTTATGCTACAGCATGACAAGACATCAGGGGATATGCTACAGCGTGACAAGACATCAGGGGATATGCTACAGCATGACAAGACATCAGGATATACTACAGCGTGACAAGACTATCAGGGATATGCTACAGCATGACAAGACATCAGGGATATGCTACAGCATGACAAGACATCAGGGATATGCTACAGCATGACAAGACATCAGGGGATATGCAGCATGACAGCAGGAGATATGCTACAGCATGACAAGACATCAGGGGATATGCTACAGCATGACAAGATGCTACAGCATGGCGTCAGGGGATATGCTACAGCGTGACATCAGGGGATATGCTACAGCATGACAAGACATCAGGGATATGCTACAGCATGACAAGACATCAGGATATGCTACAGCATGACAAGACATCAGGGGATATGCTGCAGCGGTGACAAGGCGTCAGGGGATATGCTACAGCATGACAAGACATCAGGGGATATGCTACAGCATGACAAGACATCAGGGATATGCTACAGCATGACAAGACGTCAGGGGATATGCTACAGCATGACAAGACATCCAGGATATGCTACAGCATGACAAGACGTCAGGGATATGCTACAGCATGACAGACATCCCAGGGATATGCTACAGCATGACAAGACATCAAGGGTTATGCTACAGCATGACAATCAGGGGATATGCTACAGCATGACAAGACATCAGGATATGCTACATGCATGACATCAGGGGATATGCTACAGCATGACAAGACATCAGGGGATATGCTACAGCATGACAAGACATCAGGGATATGCTACAGCATGACAAAGGCGTCAGGGATATGCTACAGCATGACATCAGGGGATACTACAGCGTGACAAAGACATCAGGGGATATGCTACAGGCGTGACATCAGGGGATATGCTACAGCATGACAAGACGTCAGGGATATGCTACAGCATGACAAGACATCAGGGGATATGCTACAGCGTGACAAGACGTCAGGGGATATGCTAAAGCGTGACAAGACGTCAGGGGATATGCTACAGCATAACAAGACGTCAGGGGTTATGCTACAGCGTGACAAGGCGTCCAGGGGTTATGCTACAGCATGACAAGGCGTCAGGGGATATGCTACAGCGTGACAAGCGTCAGGGGATATACTACAGCGTGACATCAGGGATAGCTACAGCAAGACATCAGGGGATATGCTACAGCATACTACAATGACATCAGGGGATATGCTACAGCATGACAAGACATCAGGGGATATGCTACAGCATGACATCAGGGGATATGCTACAGCATGACAAGACATCAGGGGTTATGCTACAGCATGACGTCAGGGGATATGCTACAGCGTGACAAGACATCAGGGGATATGCTACAGCATGACAAGACATCAGGGGATATGCTACAGCATGACAAGGCGTCAGGGTTATGCTACAGCGTGACATCAGGGGTTATGCTACAGCGTGACAAGTCAGGGGATATGCTACAGCGTGACACGTCAGGGGTTATGCTACAGCATGACAAGACATCAGGATATGCTACAGCGTGACAAGGCGTCAAGGGATATGCTACAGCGTGACAAGGCGTCAGGGGATATGCTACAGCGTGACAAGGCGTCAGGGGATATGCTACAGCGTGACAAAGACGCGTCAGGGGATATGCTACAGCGTGACAAGCGTCAGGGATATGCTACAGCATGACAAGACGTCAGGGGATATGCTAGCGCATGACAAGACGTCAGGGTTATGCTACAGCATGACATCAGGGATATGCTACAGCATGACATCAGGGGTTATGCTACAGCATGACAAGACATCAGGGGATATGCTACAGCATGACATCAGGAGTTATGCTACAGCATGACAAGGCGTCAGGGATATGCTACAGCATGACAAGCGTCAGGGGATATGCTACAGCATGACAAGACATCAGGGATATGCTACAGCATGACATCAGGGATATGCTACAGCATGACAAGACGTCAGGGGATATGCTACAGCATGACAAGACATCAGGGGATATGCTACAGCGTGACAAGGCGTCAGGGGATATGCTACAGCGTGACGTCAGGGGATATGCTACAGCATGACATCAGGGATATGCTACAGCATGACAAGACATCAGGGGATATGCTACAGCGTGACAAGACATCAGGGGATATGCTACAGCATGACAAGACATCAGGGGATATGCTACAGCATGACATCAGGATATGCTACAGCATGACATCAGGATATGCTACAGCATGACATCAGGGATATGCTACAGCATGACAAGACATCAGGGGATATGCTACAGCATGACAAGACATCAGGGGTTATGCTACAGCGTGACATCAGGGATATGCTACAGCATGACAAGACATCAGGGGTTATGCTACAGCATGACAAGACATCAGGGGTTATGCTACAGCGTGACATCAGGGGATATGCTACAGCATGACAAGACATCAGGGATATGCTACAGCATGACAAGACATCAGGGGGATATGCTACAGCATGACAAGACATCAGGGATATGCTACAGCATGACAAGACATCAGGGTTATGCTACAGCGTGACATCAGGGATATGGTGGCATGACAAGACATCAGGGTTATGCTACAGCATGACGTGAGGAGATATGCTCAGCATGACAAGACATCAGGGGATATGCTACAGCATGACAAGACATCAGGGGTTATGCTACAGCGTGACATCAGGGGATATGCTACAGCGTGACAAGACATCAGGGATATGCTACAGCATGACATCAGGGGATATGCTACAGCATGACATCAGGATATGCTACAGCGTGACATCAGGGATATGCTACAGCATGACATCAGGGATATGCTACAGCATGACAAGACATCAGGGGATATGCTAGAGCATGACAAGACATCAGGGATATGCTACAGCGTGACAAGACATCAGGGGATATGCTACAGCATGACAAGACATCAGGGATATGCTACAGCATGACATCAGGGATATGCTACAGCATGACATCAGGGGATATGCTACAGCGTGACATCAGGGGATATGCTACAGCATGACATCAGGGGTTATGCTACAGCGAGACATCAGGGGATATGCCATTAAACCCCTACAACTCATCCAGAACGCCGCAGCCCGTCTGGTGTTCAACCTTCCCAAGTTCTGTCACGTCACCCCGCTCCTCCGCTCTCTCCACTGGCTTCCAGTTGAAGCTCGCATCCGCTACAAGACCATGGTGCTTGCCTACGGAGCTGTGAGGGGAACGGCACCTCAGTACCTCCAGGCTCTGATCAGGCCCTACACCCAAACAAGGGCACTGCGTTCATCCACCTCTGGCCTGCTCGCCTCCCTACCACTGAGGAAGTACAGTTCCCGCCTCAGCCCAGTCAAAACTGTTCGCTGCTCTGGCCCCCCAATGGTGGAACAAACTCCCTCACGACGCCAGGACAGCGGAGTCAATCACCACCTTCCGGAGACACCTGAAACCCCACCTCTTTAAGGAATACCTAGGATAGGATAAAGTAATCCTTCTCACCCCCTTTAAAAGATTTAGATGCACTATTGTAAAGTGGCTGTTCCACTGATGTCATAAGGTGAATGCACCAATTTGTAAGTCGCTCTGGATAAGAGCGTCTGCTAAATGACTTAAATGTAAATGTAAATGTAGGTAGGGTGAAGAGTCAGCCGGGGTACAGGTTAGTCCAGGTAGTTTGTACATGTAGGTAGGGGTGAAGAGTCAGCGTATGGGTACAGGTTAGTCCAGGTAGTTTGTACATGTAGGTAGGGGTGAAGAGTCAGCGTGGGTACAGGTTAGTCCAGGTAGTTTGTACATGTAGGTAGGGGTGAAGAGTCAGCGTGCTGATGGGTACAGGTTAGTCCAGGTAGTTTGTACATGTAGGTAGGGTGAAGAGTCAGCGTGCGGGGTACAGGTTAGTCCAGGTAGTTTGTACATGTAGGTAGGGTGAAGAGTCAGCGTGATGGGTACAGGTTAGTCCAGGTAGTTTGTACATGTAGGTAGGGGTGAAGAGTCAGCTGGGTACAGGTTAGTCCAGGTAGTTTGTACATGTAGGTAGGGGTGAAGAGTCAGCGTGCGGGGTACAGGTTAGTCCAGGTAGTTTGTACATGTAGGTAGGGTGAAGAGTCAGCGTGCGGGGTACAGGTTAGTCCAGGTAGTTTGTACATGTAGGTAGGGGTGAAGAGTCAGTGTGCGGGTACAGGTTAGTCGAGGTAGTTTGTACATGTAGGTAGGGGTGAAGAGTCAGCGATGCGGGGTACAGGTTAGTCCAGGTAGTTTGTACATGTAGGTAGGGGTGAAGAGTCAGCGTGTAAGGGGGTACAGGTTAGTCCAGGTAGTTTGTACATGTAGATAGGGGTGAAGAGTCAGCGTATGGGTACAGGTTAGTCCAGGTAGTTTGTACATGTAGGTAGGGGTGAAGAGTCAGCGAGCGGGGTACAGGTTAGTCCAGGTAGTTTGTACATGTAGGTAGGGGTGAAGAGTCAGTGTGCGGGGTACAGGTTAGTCCAGGTAGTTTGTACATGTAGGTAGGGGTGAAGAGTCAGCGTATGGGTACAGGTTAGTCCAGGTAGTTTGTACATGTAGGTAGGGGTGAAGAGTCAGCTGCAGGTTAGGGGGTACAGGTTAGTCCAGGTAGTTTGTACATGTAGATAGGGGTGAAGAGTCAGCGTGCGGGGTACAGGTTAGTCCAGGTAGTTTGTACATGTAGATAGGGGTGAAGAGTCAGCGTGATGGGGTACAGGTTAGTCCAGGTAGTTTGTACATGTAGATAGGGGTGAAGAGTCAGCGTCGGGGTACAGGTTAGTCCAGGTAGTTTTTACATGTAGATAGGGGTGAAGAGTCAGCGTGCGGGGGTACAGGTTAGTCCAGGTAGTTTGTACATGTAGATAGGGGTGAAGAGTCAGCGTGCGGGGGGTACAGGTTAGTCCAGGTAGTTTGTACATGTAGGTAGGGGTGAAGAGTCAGCGTGGGGGGTACAGGTTAGTCCAGGTAGTTTGTACATGTAGGTAGGGGTGAAGAGTCAGCGTCAGGGGTACAGGTTAGTCCAGGTAGTTTGTACATGTAGGTAGGGGTGAAGAGTCAGCGTGGGGGGGTACAGGTCAGTCCAGGTAGTTTGTACATGTAGGTAGGGGTGAAGAGTCAGCGTGGGGGGGTACAGGTTAGTCCAGGTAGTTTGTACATGTAGGTAGGGTGAAGTGACTATGCATAGATCTCATCTTTGATTCATGATGATGGTCAACCTATGGAATACTTTTCATATTTTCAATATGCTACAGCATGACAAGACATCAGGGGATATGCTACAGCGTGACAAGACGTCAGGGGTTATGCTACAGCATGACAAGACATCAGGGGATATGCTACAGCGTGACAAGACATCAGGGGATATGCTACAGCATGACAAGACATCAGGGGATATGCTACAGCGTGACAAGACATCAGGGGATATGCTACAGCATGACAAGACATCAGGGATATGCTACAGCATGACAAGACATCAGGGGATATGCTACAGCATGACAAGACATCAGGGGATATGCTACAGCGTGACAAGACATCAGGGGATATGCTACAGCATGACAAGACATCAGGGGATATGCTACAGCATGACAAGACATCAGGGATATGCTACAGCGTGACAAGACATCAGGGATATGCTACAGCATGACAAGACATCAGGGATATGCTACAGCATGACAAGACATCAGGGATATGCTACAGCATGACAAGACATCAGGGATATGCTACAGCATGACAAGACATCAGGGGATATGCTACAGCGTGACAAGACATCAGGGGATATGCTACAGCATGACAAGACATCAGGGATATGCTACAGCGTGACAAGACATCAGGGGATATGCTACAGCATGACAAGACATCAGGGGATATGCTACAGCGTGACAAGACATCAGGGGATATGCTACAGCATGACAAGACATCAGGGGTTATGCTACAGCGTGACAAGACGTCAGGGGTTATGCTACAGCATGACAAGACATCAGGGATATGCTACAGCATGACAAGACATCAGGGGTTATGCTACAGCATGACAAGACATCAGGGATATGCTACAGCATGACAAGACATCAGGGGATATGCTACAGCATGACAAGACGTCAGGGATATGCTACAGCATGACATCAGGGATACAGCATGACATCAGGGATATGCTACAGCGTGACATCAGGGGATATGCTACAGCATGACAAGACATCAGGGGATATGCTACAGCATGACAAGACATCAGGGGATATGCTACAGCATGACAAGACGTCAGGGGTTATGCTACAGCATGACAAGACGTCAGGGGATATGCTACAGCATAACAAGACATCAGGGGTTATGCTACAGCATGACAAGACGTCAGGGGTTATGCTAGCATGACAAGACGTCAGGGGTTATGCTACAGCATGACAAGACGTCAGGGGATATGCTACAGCATGACAAGACGTCAGGGGTTATGCTACAGCATGACAAGACATCAGGGATATGCTACAGCATGACAAGACATCAGGGATATGCTACAGCATGACATCAGGGGATATGCTACAGCATGACAAGACATCAGGGGTTATGCTACAGCATGACATCAGGGATATGCTACAGCGTGACAAGACATCAGGGATATGCTAGCATGACAAGACATCAGGGGATATGCTACAGCGTGACAAGACGTCAGGGGATATGCTACAGCGTGACGTCAGGGGATATGCTACAGCGTGACAAGACATCAGGGGATATGCTACAGCATGACAAGACGTCAGGGTTATGCTACAGCATGACAAGACATCAGGGATATGCTACAGCGTGACAAGACATCAGGGATATGCTACAGCGTGACAAGACATCAGGGATATGCTACAGCGTGACAAGACGTCAGGGGATATGCTACAGCGTGACAAGACGTCAGGGGATATGCTACAGCGTGACAAGACGTCAGGGGATATGCTACAGCGTGACAAGACATCAGGGATATGCTACAGCGTGACAAGACGTCAGGGGATATACTACAGCGTGACATCAGGGATATGCTACAGCAAGACATCAGGGGATATGCTACAGCATGACAAGATCAGGGATATGAGCATGACATCAGGGGTTATGCTACAGCATGACAAGACATCAGGGATATGCTACAGCGTGACATCAGGGATATGCTACAGCATGACAAGACATCAGGGGTTATGCTACAGCGTGACGTCAGGGGATATGCTACAGCGTGACATCAGGGGATATGCTACAGCATGACAAGACGTCAGGGATATGCTACAGCATGACAAGACATCAGGGGTTATGCTACAGCATGACATCAGGGGATATGCTACAGCATGACGTCAGGGATATGCTACAGCATGACAAGGGGATATGCTACAGCATGACAAGACATCAGGGATATGCTACAGCATGACAAGACATCAGGGATATGCTACAGCATGTATCAGGGATATGCTACAGCATGACAATCAGGGATATGCTACAGCATGACAAGACATCAGGGATATGCTACAGCATGACATCATTTATGCTACAGCATTTCAGGGGATATGCTACAGCATGACAAGACATCAGGGGTTATGCTACAAATTGACAAGACATCACCTTATGCTACAGCGTGACATCAGGGGATATGCTCATGAAAGACATCAGGGGATATGCTACAGCATGACAAGACATCAGGGATATGCTTACAGCATGACAAGACATCAGGGGATATGCTACAGCATGACAAGACATCAGGGTTATGCTACAGCATGACAAGACATCAGGGGATATGCTACAGCATGACAAGACATCAGGGGTTATGCTACAGCATGAGATACAAGTGACATCAGGGATATGCTACAGCATGACAAGACATCAGGGTCTATGCTACAGCATGACATCAGGGGTTATGCTACAGCATGACAAGACATCAGGGGTTATGCTACAGCGTGACGTGAGGAGATATGCTACAGCATGACATCGGGATATGCTACAGCAGACATCAGGGGTTTATGCTACAGGCATGACATCAGGGATATGCTACAGCATGACAAGACATCAGGGGTTATGCTACAGCATGACAAGACATCTGGGATATGCTACAGCATGACATCAGGGGCATGACAGCATGAGACATCAGGGGATATGCTACAGCATGACATCAGGATATGCTACAGCATGACATCAGGGATTGTCTACAGCATGACAAGACATCAGGGGATATGCTACAGCATGACATCAGGGATATGCAGCATGACATCAGGGGTTATGCTACAGCATGACAAGACATCAGGGATATGCTACAGCAGACATCAGGGGTTATGCACCTGTGACATCAGGGGTTATGCTACAGCATGACATCAGGGGTTATGCTACAGCGTGACATCAGGGGATATGCTACAGCGTGACAAGAGTCAGGATATGCTACAGCATGACATCAGGGATATGCTACAGCATGACAAGACATCAGGGGATATGCTACAGCATGACATCAGGGGTTATGCTACAGCGTGACATCAGGGATATGCTACAGCATGACAAGACATCAGGGGATATGCTACAGCATGACATCAGGGGATATGCTACAGCATGATGAGGGATATGCCAGCATGACATCAGGGATATGCTACAGCATGACAAGACATCAGGGATATGCTACAGCATGACAAGACATCAGGGGATATGCTACAGCATGACAAGACATCAGGGATATGCTACAGCGTGACATCAGGGATATGCTACAGCATGATCAGGGATAGAGGTTTTCAGGGGATATGCTACAGCATGACAAGACATCAGGGGATATGCCAGCATGACATCAGGGGATATGCTACAGCGTGACATCAGGGGATATGCTACAGCATGACAAGACATCAGGGGATGCTACAGCATGACAAGACATCGGGGATATGCTACTTGAAGCTGAGACATCAGGGATATGCTACAGCATGACATCAGGGATATGCTACAGCATGACAAGACATCAGGGATATGCTACAGCATGACAAGACATCAGGGATATGCTACAGCGTGACAATGACATCAGGGATATGCTACAGCATGACATCAGGGATATGACAAGACATCAGGGGATATGCTACAGCGTGACATCAGGGATATGCTACAGCATGACATCAGGGGATATGCTACAGCATGACAAGACATCAGGGGATATGTAAAGCATGACAAGACATCAGGGATATGCCCGTCAGTTCATGACATCAGGGAATATGCCAGCATGACAAGTTCATGCTACAGCGTGACATCAGGGGTTATGCTACAGCGTGCATCAGGGACAAGACATCAGGGGATATGCTACAGCATGACAAGAGCGTGACAATCAGTTGGGATATGCTGCAGACAAGACATCAGGGATATACAGCATGACAAGACATCAGGGGATATGACAGCATGACATCAGGGTTATATGACATCAGGGATATGCTACAGACAAGACATCAGGGATATGCTACAGCATGACAAGACATCAGGGATATGCTACAGCATGACAAGAGTCTGGGGATGACATGGAACAGCATGACATCAGGGATATGCTGTGAGCATGACATCAGGGAGCCACAGCGTGACAAGACACATCAGAGCATGACAAGACATCAGGGACACAGGTGACATCAGGTTTTGCAGAATGGGAGGAGAGGAGGGGGATAGCTACAAGACATCAGGGATAGCTACAGCATGACATCAGGGATATGCTACAGATGACAAGAGTGCAGATCTGACAGGATGGAATCAAAGAGGGAATGACAAGACATCAGGGGATATGCTACAGCATGACAAGACATCAGGGTTATGCTACAGCATGACAAGACATCAGGGGATATGCTACAGCATGACAAGACATCAGGGGATATGCTACAGCAGTGACATCAGGGGATATGCTGAGTCAGCATGACATCAGGGATATGCTACAGCGTGACAAGACATCAGGGATATGCTACAGCATGACAAGACATCAGGGATATGCTACAGCATGACAAGACATCAGGGATATGGTACAGCATGACAAGAGAGGGGATATGAACAGGGATGACAAGACATCAGGATATGCTACAGCATGACATCAGGGGATATGCTACAGCGTGACATCAGGGGATATGCACAGTCATGACATCAGGGGATATACAGCATGACATCATGATACAGCATGACAAGTACATCAGGGGATATGCTACAGCATGACAAGACATC
This sequence comes from Oncorhynchus nerka, assembly GCF_034236695.1. Taxonomy (NCBI): domain Eukaryota; kingdom Metazoa; phylum Chordata; class Actinopteri; order Salmoniformes; family Salmonidae; genus Oncorhynchus; species Oncorhynchus nerka. Next base: position 11,892 of record NW_027037276.1, read on the forward strand.
AGGGATATGCTGCTGACAAAAGACATCAGGGATATGCTACAGCATGACAAGACATCGGGGATATGGCTACAGCATGACAAGAGTTGCAGAGATATTGGCATGACATCAGGGGATATGCTACAGCATGACATCAATTATATTTGATACAGCATGACAAGACATCAGGGATATGCTACAGCATGACAAGACATCAGGGATATGCTACAGCATGACAATGACATCAGGGTTATGCTACAGCATGACATCGAGGGATATGTTGACAGCGTTCTGACAAGACATCAGGGGGATATGCTACAGCATGACATCAGTTTGTACATGACATCAGGGATATGGACAGCATGACATCAGATATGCTACAGGTTGACATCAGGGATATGCTACAGCATGACAAGACATCAGGGAAATGTACAGCATGACATCAGGGTGGATAGCTACAGCATGACATCATGGTTAACTAGGTAGGGCAGTGAACATCAGGGATATGCTACAGCATGAAATCAGGGATATGCTACAGCATGACAAGACATCAGGATATGACAGTGACAAGACGTCAGGGATATGCTACAGCATTGACAATCAGGGATATGCTACAGCATGACAAGACATCAGGGATATGCTACAGCATGACATCAGGGATATGCTACAGCATGACAAGACATCAGGATATGCTACAGCATGACAAGACGTCAGGGATATGCTACAGCATGACAAGACAATCAGGGGTTATGCTACAGCATGACATCAGGGATATGCTACAGCATGACATCAGGATATGCTACAGCATGACAAGACATCAGGGATATGCTACAGCATGACATCAGGGGATATGCTACAGCATGACAAGTCAGGGGATATGCTACAGCATGACAAGATCAGGGGATATGCTACAGCATGACAAGACATCAGGGGTTATGCTACAGCATGACATCAGGGATATGCTACAGCAGACATCAGGGATATGCTACAGCATGACAAGACATCAGGGGATATGCTACAGCATGACAAGACATCTTGGGATATGACACAGCGTGACATCAGGGATATGCTACATGACAAGACATCAGGGGATATGCTACAGCATGACAAGACATCAGGGGATATGCTACAGCATGACAAGACATCAGGGATATGCTACAGCATGACATCAGGGATATGATACAGCATGACATCAGGGAGTTATGCTACAGCATGACATCAGGGGATATGCTACAGCAGACAAGACATCAGGGATATGCTACAGCATGACAAGACATCAGGGATATGCTACAGCATGACATCAGGGATATGCTACAGCATGACATCAGATAGCCATCCAGGATATGCTACAGCGTGACATCAGGGGATATGCTACAGCATGACAAGACATCAGGGGATATGCTACAGCATGACATCAGGGATATGCTACAGCATGACAAGACATCAGGGGATATGCTACAGCATGACATCAGGGATATGCTACAGCATGACAAGACATCAGGATATGCTACAGCATGACAAGACATCAGGGATATGCTACAGCATGACAAGACATCAGGGATATGCTACAGCATGACAAGACATCAGGGTTATGCTACAGCATGACATGACATCAGGGATATGACAGCAGACATCAGGGGATATGCTACAGCATGACAAGACATCAGGGGTTATGCTACAGCAAGACATCAGGGATATGCTACAGCGTGACAAGACATCAGGGGTTATGCTACAGCGTGACATCAGGGATATGCTACAGCATGACATCAGGGGATATGCTACAGCATGACAAGACATCAGGGATATGCTACACATGACAAGACATCAGGGATATGCTACAGCATGACAAGACATCAGGGATATGCTACAGCATGACAAGACATCAGGGATATGCTACAGCATGACATCAGGGGATATGCTACAGCGTGACAAGACATCAGGGATATGCTACAGCATGACAAGACATCAGGGATATGCTACAGCATGACAAGACATCAGGGATATGCTACAGCATGACATCAGGGGATATGCTACAGCATGACATCAGGGGATATGCTACAGCGTGACATCAGGATATGCTACAGCATGACAAGACATCAGGGGATATGCTACAGCATGACAAGACATCAGGGATATGCTACAGCATGACAAGACATCAGGGGGATATGCTACAGCATGACATCAGGGATAGCACAGCAGACATCATGGGATATGCTACAGCATGACAAGACATCAGGGGATATGCTACAGCATGACAAGCACTGCATCAGGGATATGCTGGCCAGGATATGCTACAGCATGACATCAGGGGATATGCTACAGCATGACAAGACATCAGGGGATATGCTACAGCATGACAAGACATCAGGGATATGCTACAGCGTGACAAGACATCAGGGATATGCCCCACATGACAAGACATCAGGGGATATGCTACAGCGTGACAAGACATCAGGGATATGCTACAGCATGACAAGACATCAGGGATATGCTACAGTGACAATGACATCAGGGGATATGCTACAGCATGACATCAGGATATGCTACAGCATGACAAGACATCAGGGGATATGCTACAGCATGACATCAGGGGTTATGCTCAGCGTGACAAGACGTCAGGGGTTATGCTACAGCATGACAAGACATCAGGATATGCTACAGCATGACAAGACATCAGGGAGTTATGCTACAGCATGACAAGACATCAGGGATATGCTACAGCATGACAAGACATCAGGGGATATGCTACAGCATGACAATCAGGGGATATGCTACAGCATGACATCAGGGGGGATATGCTACAGCATGACAAGACATCAGGGGATATGCTACAGCGTGACATCAGGGGATATGCTACAGCATGACATCAGGGATATGCTACAGCATGACAAGACATCAGGGATATGCTACAGCATGACAAGACATCAGGGATATGCTACAGCATGACAAGACGTCAGGGGATATGCTACAGCATGACAAGACGTCAGGGGATATGCTACAGCATGACAAGACGTCAGGGGATATGTACAGCATGACAAGACGTCAGGGTTATGCTACAGCGTGACAAGACGTCAGGGGATATGCTACAGCATGACAAGGTCAGGATATGCTACAGCATGACAAGACATCAGTAGGATATGCTACAGCATGACAAGACATCATCAGCATGACATCATATGCTACAGCATGACAAGACATCGGGGATATGCTACAGCATGACATCAGGGGATATGCTACAGCGTGACAAGACATCAGGGATATGCTACAGCATGACAAGACATCAGGGGATATGCTACAGCGTGACATCAGACATGTCATCAGGGGATATGCTACAGCATGACAAGACATCAGGATATGCTAGATCAGCATGACAAGACATCAGGGATATGCTACAGCAGATCAGGTGAGTCACGTGACATCAGGGATATGCTTTGACAAGATCAGGGGATATGCTACAGCATGACAAGACATCAGGGGATATGCTACATGCATGACAAGACATCAGGGGATATGCTAGTCCAGCAGTTTGTACATCATGACAAGACATCAGGGATATGCTACAGCGTGACAAGACATCAGGGGATATGCTACAGCGTGACATCAGGGGATATGCTACAGCATGACAAGACATCAGGGGATATGCTACATGACATCAGGGATATGACAAGACATCAGGGATATGCTACAGCATGACAAGACATCAGGGATATGCTACAGCGACAAGACATCAGGGATATGCTACAGCATGGATTTTCAGGATATGCTACAATGACATCAGGGGATATGCTACAGCATGACAAGACATCAGGGGATATGCTACAGCGTGACATCAGGGATATGCTACAGCATGACAAGACATCAGGGGATATGCTACAGCGTGCAAGACAAGGGGACATCATGACAAGACATCAGGGGATATGCTACAGCATGACATCAGGGATATGACAAGACATCAGGGATATGCTACAGCATGACAAGACATCAGGGATATGCTACAGCATGACAAGACATCAGGGGATATGCTACAGCATGACAAGACATCAGGGGATATGCTACAGCATGACAAGACATCAGGGGATATGCTACAGCATGACAAGACATCAGGGGATATGCTACAGCATGACAAGACATCAGGGATATGCTACAGCATGACAAGACATCAGGGGATATGCTACAGCATGACAAGACATCAGGGGATATGCTACAGCAGACATCAGGGATATGCTACAGCATGACAAGACATCAGGGATATGCTACAGCATGACAAGACATCAGGGATATGCTACAGCGTGACAAGACATCAGATATGCTACAGCGTGACAAGACATCAGGGGATATGCTACAGCATGACAAGACATCAGGGGATATGCTACAGCGTGACAAGACATCAGGGGATATGCTACAGCGTGACATCAGGGGATATGCTACAGCATGACATCAGGGATATGCTACAGCATGACAAGACATCAGGGATATGCTACAGCATGACATCAGGGGATATGCTACAGCATGACAAGACATCAGGGGATATGCTACAGCGTGACATCAGGGATATGCTACAGCATGACAAGACATCAGGGGTTATGCTACAGCGTGACATCAGGGATATGCTACAGCATGACAAGACATCAGGGGATATGCTACAGCATGACAAGACATCAGGGGATATGCTACAGCATGACAAGGCGTCAGGGTTATGCTACAGCATGACATCAGGGGATATGCTACAGCATGACAAGACATCAGGGGATATGCTACAGCATGACAAGACATCAGGGATATGCTACAGCATGACAAGACGTCAGGGTTATGCTACAGCATGACATCAGGGATATGCTACAGCATGACATCAGGGTTATGCTACAGCATGACAAGACATCAGGGGATATGCTACAGCATGACAAGATCAGGATATGCTACAGCATGACATCAGGGGATATGCTACAGCATGACAAGACATCAGGGGATATGCTACAGCATGACAAGACATCAGGATATGCTACAGCATGACATCAGGGGATATGCTACAGCATGACATCAGGGGATATGCTACAGCATGACAATCAGGGGATATGCTACAGCATGACAAGACATCAGGGATATGCTACAGCGTGACAAGACATCAGGGATATGCTACAGCATGACAAGACATCAGGGGATATGCTACAGCATGACAAGACATCAGGGGATATGCTACAGCATGACAAGACATCAGGGGATATGCTACAGCATGACATCAGGGATATGCTACAGCATGACAAGACATCAGGGGATATGCTACAGCATGACAAGACATCAGGGATATGCTACAGCATGACAAGACATCAGGGGATATGCTACAGCATGACAAGACATCAGGGGATGCGCTACAGCATGACAAGACATCAGGGATATGCTACAGCATGACAAGACATCAGGGATATGCTACAGCATGACAAGACATCAGGGATATGCTACAGCATGACAAGACATCAGGGGGCGTGACAAGACATCAGGGATATGCTACAGCATGACAAGACATCAGGGGATATGCTACAGCGTGACAAGACATCAGGGGATATGCTACAGCATGACAAGACATCAGGGGATATACTGGCATGACAAGACATCAGGGGATATGCTACAGCATGACAAGACATCAGGGTTATGCCACAGCGTGACAAGACGTCAGGGGATATGCTACAGCATGACAAGACATCAGGGATATGCTACAGCATGACAAGACATCAGGGTTATGCACTACAGCATGACAAGACATCAGGGATATGCTAGAGCATGACAAGACATCAGGGGATATGCTACAGCATGACATCAGGGGATATGCTACAGCATGGACATAGACATCAGGGATATGCTACAGCATGACATCAGGGGATATGCTACAGCATGACATCAGGGATATGCTACAGCGTGACAAAGCGTCAGGGGACGTGGCGTCAGGGAATATCTTTAATAGCGTGACAAGAGCGTCAGGATATAAAGCGTGACATCAGGGATATGCTACAGCAAGACATCAGGGGATATGCTGAAGCGTGGCGTCAGGGATATGCTACAGCATGACATCGGGGTTAGGCTACAGCAGCTGTGGAAGCAAGGCGTCAGGGGATATGCTACAGCGTGGCGTCAGGGATATGCTACAGCATGACAAGGCGTCAGGGTTATGCTACAGCGTGGCGTCGAGGGATATGCTACAGCGTGACATCAGGGAATATGCTACAGCATGACGTCAGGGGATATGCTACAGCGTGACATCAGGGGATATGCTACAGCATGACAAGAGCGTCAGGGTTATGCTACAGCATGACATCAGGGGATATGCTACAGCATGACATCAGGATATGCTACAGCATGACATCAGGGATATGCTACAGCATGACATCAGGGATATGCTACAGCATGACATCAGGGTGATATGCTACAGCATGACAAGACATCAGGGGATATGCTACAGCGTGACATCAGGGGATATGCTACAGCATGACAAGGCGTCAGGGTTATGCTACAGCATGACATCAGGGGATATGCTACAGCATGACATCAGGGATATGCTACAGCATGACAGACATCAGGGATATGCTACAGCTGACAAGACATCAGGGGATATGCTAGCAGCATGACAAGACGTCAGG
>NW_027037277.1:0-18497 GCF_034236695.1 Oncorhynchus nerka
ATCACTGATGTGATCTTCCTGTCTCGGTTGGCGCCCCCCCTTGGGTTGTGCCATGGCGGAGATCTTTGTGGGCTATACTCGGCCTTGTCTCAGGATGGTAAGTTGGTGGTTGAAGATATCCCTCTAGTGGTGTGGGGGCTGTGCTTTGGCAAAGTGGGTGGGGTTATGTCCTTCCTGTTTGGCCCTGTCCGGGGGTATCATCGGATGGGGCCACAGTGTCACAGGACTACCTGGCATGATGACTCCTTGCTGTCTCCAGTCCACCTGGCTGTGCTACTGCTCCAGTTTCAACTGTTCTACCTGCGGCTATGGAATCCTGACCTGTTCACCAGACGTGCTACCTGTCCCAGACCTATTATTTGACCATGCTGGTCATTTATGAACATTTGAACATCTTGGCCATGTTCTGTTATAATCTCCACCCGGCACAGCCAGAAGAGGACTGGCTACCCCTCATAGCCTGGTTCCTCTCTAGGTTTCTTCCTAGGTTTTGGCCTTTCTAGGGAGTTTTTCCTAGCCAACATGCTTCAACACCTGCATTGCTTGCTGTTTGGGGTTTTAGGCTGGGTTTCTGTTCAGCACTTTGAGATATCAGCTGATGTACAAAGTGCTATATAAATACATTTGATTTGCATTTTATCCGCAACAAGCATGTGGTTTTATGCAGATTTTAGAATATTCGCATGAACATCTGTAGCCAACTGGATGTAAACCTTGTGAGACAGTTATTTGGGTCAGAAGAAAGAAAACATGCTTACCTTTGGAGGTCCTTCTGAGGCCTGGACACATTTGGAAAAGACAAAGAAATATTAGAACTTGATACTGAAATAGCATATTGCCTGTTCAATTAAATATGATGCTTTATAGGTAGTAGATCAATGGATTTATAGCTGCTAATGACGCTTACCTGAATTCAACTACAAAGACCTTCTTGAATCCTGGTAACCTTTCAAATGCATCTTCAATCTAGATGAGAACGATGAAAAGAAAACACACTTAGTTAATTACCACGTCAAGTTGGAGTTCTTCTCAGGAGAATGAAAAAGATCCACCCTGTTCGCCAGACATGCCTGCGTCTACACCAGTACTGTGAATCCCTTACGCCACCAGTTAGCGATATCATTCTCAGTCCAGGACCACATAGTATGATCAGTTACTGCAGTATAGACAAAAATCAAGTCAGTCCCCTTTCCAAGTCTGTGTAGTGGCTGTCTGTGTGCTAAAGCTGTCCTCTAGGATCTGTGCCACCTCCCTTCTTTCCCCTCTTGGCCAGCAGCAGTAAGGCTCTGTCCTGTTGTTTACTTATTCATCCTCTCTGTATGTCTGCATCTCAAATGACACCCTATTCCCTATTTAGTGCACTACTTTTGACCCGAGCCCCATGGGGCTCTGATCAGAGCCCTGGTCAAAAGCACTGCACTATATTGGGAAATAGGCGACCATTTGGGACACGTGTATAACTAATGGCCTCTGCTCTGACATAAACTCTGGCTCTGCCGGAGAAAAGGCCAAAATGTGAGGTGGCAACATCCAGCGATGGGAATACACCATCCATCACTGTGGGTTCCCAGCAGAGGACATGTCTCCAGAGCTGTCACACTGACTGGTGCACCTCTGATTTTTCCAGGCAGCTTTCTTCCTGTTCTTCAGTGAATACAGTATGTAGCTGGCAAGCCCAGACAACCAGTACAACATTCGAAAGTTGTTTACAGTAAATAGATACAGTAGAATATATATAGATATCTTTACCTCTTCAGAACTTTCTGTTTCTACTCTGTACACGCAAGAGTTAATCGTGTAAAATACACTGTCCAAAACATTAGGAACACCTGCTATCCATGACAGATGGATCCCTTATTGATGTCACCTGTTAAATCCACTTCAGACAGTGTATATGAAGGTGAGAAGACGGGTTAAAGAAGGATTTTAAGCCCGGAGACAATTGAGACATGGAGTGGGTATTTGTGCCATTCAGAAGGTGAATGGGCAAGACAAATTATTTGAGTGTCTTTGAACGGGGTATGATAGCAGGTGCCAGGCACGCCGGTTTGAGTGTTTCAAAAAGTGCAACGTAACAGTTTCCAGTGTGTATCTAGAATTGTTCACCACCCAAAGGACATCCAGCCAACCTTACACAACCGGAAAGCCTTGGAGTCAACATGGGCCAAGCATCCCTGTGGAGCGCTTTCAACACCTTGTAAAGTCCATGCCCTGACGAATTGAGGCTGTTCTGAGGGCAAACGGAGGTGCAACTCAATATTAGGAAGGTGTTCCTAATGTTTTGTACATTCAGTGTACATCCTGTATGTGAAAAGAAGGAAACAAAAACAAGCGGGTGTCAAAAGGATGGGACCAAGAGCCTGCGTGGGGACAGCAGTATACCAACTCTACTGTACTTTATGGGTGAAATGTTTGGCCACGCGTTGGTAGTAGAAGCTAGAGGGGTCTCTCAGGGCGTCGTTGTAGTTCTCTCCCTTTAGCTGGATTCTGAGTTCTACCACCTGCTCCTTCATGGGTGTGGACGGCCTCGTCATGATGTCCTCGATCTCATTGCCCAGCTAAACACAGGACACAAAAACAGATCACATCATTACAATATCACCTCACTCTCATTCATTTCAGTAGACAGTGTCTTTAATCTATAGCTGATGCACCTCTCTTATTGTGTGTTTAAGAAGGCTTCTATCCTTTATGAAGTAACAATTTGATTATTGATTCTGTGTTTCATTGATTGCAATAATAATAACCTCGTCATTTCCTTACCGTGTTTTCCACCTCTGTTATGATATCTTGGATCCCTAGGAAGTCATCATTTGTTTCTTCTGTGACCCTATAACGATCACCGTTATTGTTCTCCTCTGCATCCCTATAACGATCGCCATTATTGTTCTCCTCTGTGTCTGTCAAAATTCCAGTTTCAGTGGTAACCTCATGAGTAATCTCCACAGCAGCCTCCTGTGTCGCCTCTGGAGTGGACTCACCTGCAGCCTCTGTGGTTATCTCTGCTCCAGCTTCTGAACGCTCTAGAATGATCTCTTCGGAAGCCTCTTCTGTAGTTTCAGTAATTGTCTTTTGGAAGCCTCTTCTGTAGCTTCTGGAATGATATCTTCTACTGCCTCAGATGGGACCTCTTCTGAAGCCTCTGGAGTTTCCTCCTCTGAAGGTTCTGGAATTTCCTCCTCTGAAGTTTCTGGAATTTCCTCCTCTGAATGTTCTGGTGTTATCTCTTCTGGAGTCACTGAAACTATTTCTTCTACAGTTTCTGTTGAGTCTTCTTCAGCAGCTTCCAGAGTTATCTCTACAGTCTCTGGGGGGATTTCTTCCACTGCAGTCTCCAAAGGGACCTCTTCTGCTTCCTCAGGAACTTCTTCAGTAGACTCTGGAGTTACCTCTATCTCCACCTCGGGATTGTCCTCTACTGCAGTTTCTTCTGTAATCTCCTCAACCTCAGGAGTGACCTCCAAAGTGGCTTCTGAGGTGACCTCCATCGTAACTTCCTTCATCTCTACTTCAGCCTTTATTGTTGCTTCTTCAGTGATCCCTGTTACATCCTCTGGAATGGCCTTTACTAAAGTTTCTGGAGTGACTTCTTCCTCAGGACCAATTTCTATTACCACTTCATTAGTAGTAGTGGCTACAGTATCCTCTAGTACAGCCTCTGGAGTGATCTCCTCCGTAGCCTCGAGTATCAAATGAGTTGTGGCAACTGAGATAACTTCCTCTAAAATCTCAGGGGTCTCCTCTTCAGTGTCTTCTGGGGCAACATTTACTGTAGCCTCTGAGGTGGTCTCCACAGGGAGCTCCTGAACATCTCCATCTGAACCCTCTGAAGGGATCTCCATGGCAGCTTCAGGCTCTGAAGTGTCCCCTGGAGAAACTTCTGGAGTTAATTCTGCTGCATCCTCTGGAATATCCTCATCTGTAGTATCTTCTGACGTTGCCTTGGTAGCAATGTCTGAAGTGGTCTCCAAAGTGACGTTTTCTTCTACCACAGCTTCTGTGATCTCCTCATCTGTGGTATCTGAAGTGACCTCTATGGCAGCCTCTTTAATCTCCTCATCTATGGTGTCTGAAGTGATTTCTGTGGCACCCTCTGTGATCTCCTTGTCTATGGTTTCTGATGTGATTTCTGTGGCGCCCTCTGTGATCTCTTTGTCTATGGTATCTGATGTGATTTCTATAGCACCCTCTGTGATCTCCTTGTCTATGGTATCTGAAGTGATTTCTGTAGTACCCCCTGTGATCTCCTTGTCTATGGTATCTGAAGTGATTTCGGTAGTACCCTCTGTGATCTCCTTGTCTATGGTATCTGAAGTGATTTCTGTAGTACCCTCTGTGATATCCTTGTCTATGGTGTCTGAAGTGATTTCTGTGGCACCCTCTGTGATCTCCTTGTCTATGGTATCTGAAGTGATTTCTGTGGCACCCTCTGTGATCTCCTTGTCTATGGTATCTGAAGTGATTTCTGTGGCACCCCTGTGATCTCCTTGTCTATGGTATCTGAAGTGATTTCTGTGGCACCCTCTGTGATCTCCTTGTCTATGGTATCTGAAGTGATTTCTGTGGCAGCCTCCGAAGGCGCTTCAGAAGGGGTTTCAGAAATGGCCTCCAAAGAAGTTTCTGGAATAAATGTTATTTCAGGTTCTGGGATATCCTTGTCTGTGGACCCAACAGGCATATCGATGGCAGCTTCTGAAAGGACCTCTGCAGGGATCTCAATGGCAGCCTCTGATGGGACCTCTGCAGGGATCTCAACGGCAGCCTCTGATGGGACCTCTATAGGGATCATAATGGCAGCTTCTGATGGGACCTCTGCAGCGGCCTCTTCTGCCTCCTCCACTGTATTGTGTGTGGTTTCTGAGATTACTTCCTCATACATTTTCCCAATTACCTCATTAATGGGCTGATGGATGACAGTGACAATAGGTTCAGATGTGATCTGCACAGTGTCATCTGAGGTAGCATCGGATGTTTCCTCAACAGCAGCCATATTAACCTCCTGGACAGCCTCATCGCTAGTCTCAGCAATGACTTCAACTGCTGTTTCGGAGTTGACGTCAAAGGCAGCTTCGGTAGTGGCGTCCTCTCCTATCTCCTGTATTGTCTCGTCGGTCTCTGAGGTGACGTCGATGTCAGCATCTTCAGTCACAGAGTCAGTCGTTTCTGGCGGGACCATCTCTGTGACCTCCTCAACTGGCTCTGCAGTAATGACAGGAATGACGTCAACATCTCCTCGCAAGGTTGGGAAGGTGTCTGGCTGTATGACAATGACTTCATTATCTACAGAAAAAAACAAGTAGTGACCCAGAAACAAAGAATATATAAGTATGAATAAAAAGAGGGTGTATTATACATGACACAGAATACAATTATATAAGAAAACATTCTACATGACATCAATGAATTGCTACTGAACATGTCTGGCACTGAAATTGAAAAGCAGTGTGTTCAGACAAGCGGTTCAGACAATCTCTTAGGAAAGTCTAGCGGTGCCTCTATCCACTGTCCATTGACAACGTGGTGTGTCATTAAGAAGGATTAAAGGCCTATTCTGGGAGCAACGCGTGTCTTGATCAGGCTACAGTAGTCCTATGCAGCACCCACAATAACCTCAAGACAGTACTACACTACAGACAGGGGCTAATAGTCTAGCTATACTGTCACTGATCAACAGATGGCATAAAAGACAGATGCATTTTGCCCAGACACTGAATTGAGGTTAAGAGGTCAACCTTTTTGGGTGGTGGCCAATTCTGGTGGAGTTGCCGCAGTTGGACTGTGTGAAAGAGAGACAATCAATTAGTAACTTCAACATGTTGGACTGTGTGAAAGAGAGACAATCAATCAGTAACTTCCACATGTGATACAAAAGATTATAGGTTGTAAAGCCCCACTTTACAATAAGCACCCCTCATACCTGTGTAATAAAATGGCAGTTACGCAGGAATGTACATCGTCATTACAATAATTACATAGTACTTCAAACTGGAATACCTGTTCAAATGGCTTTCAAGCTATTGTGATGTCATTTGCAAATCTTTAACATTTTGTAAATCAAAACCAGGTATTACATGTTATTACACTGTAGCCCTGTATGTAACTACCAGGTATTACACTGTAGCCCTGTATGTAACTACCAGGTATTACATGTTGTTACACTGTAGCCCTGTACGTAACTACCAGGTATTACACTGTAGCCCTGTATATAACTACCAGGTATTACACTGTACCCCTGTATGGAACTACCAGGTATTACATTGTACCCCTGTATGTAGCTACCAGGTATTACACTGTAGCCCTGTATGGAACTACCAGGTATTACATGTTGTTACACTGTACCCCTGTATGGAACTACCAGGTATTACACTGTACCCCTGTATGGAACTACCAGGTATTACACTGTACCCCTGTGTGTAGCTACCAGGTATTACACTGTAGCCCTGTATGTAACTACCAGGTATTACATGTTGTTACACTGTACCCCTGTACGTAACTACCAGGTATTACATGTTGTTACACTGTACCCCTGTATGGAACTACCAGGTATTACACTGTACCCCTGTATGGAACTACCAGGTATTACACTGTACCCCTGTATGTAACTACCAGGTATTACACTGTGCCCCTGTATGTAACTACCAGGTATTACATGAAGGTACACTGTAGCCCTTTATGGAACTACCAGGTATTACACTGTACCCTGTATGGAACTACCAGGTATTACATGTTGTTACACTGTAGCCCTGTATGTAACTACCAGGTATTACATGTTGTTACACTGTACCCCTGTATGGAACTACCAGGTATTACACTGTACCCCTGTATGGAACTACCAGGTATTACACTGTACCCTGTATGGAACTACCAGGTATTACACTGTACCCTGTACGTAACTACCAGGTATTACACTGTAGCCCTGTATGTAACTACCAGGTATTACATGTTGTTACACTGTACCCCTGTATGGAACTACCAGGTATTACACTGTACCCCTGTATGGAACTACCAGGTATTACACTGTACCCCTGTATGTAACTACCAGGTATTACACTGTACCCTGTATGGAACTACCAGGTATTTCACTGTACCCCAGTATGGAACTACCAGGTATTACACTGTACCCCTGTATGGAACTACCAGGTATTACACTGTACCCCTGTATGGGACTACCAGGTATTACACTGTAGCCCTGTATGTAACTACCAGGTATTACATGTTGTTACACTGTACCCCTGTATGTAACTACCAGGTATTACATGTTGTTACACTGGACCCCTGTATGGAACTACCAGGTATTACACTGTACCCCTGTATGTAACTACCAGGTATTACATGTTGTTACACTGTAACCCTGTATGTAACTACCAGGTATTACACTGTAGCCCTGTATGTAACTACCAGGTATTACACTGTACCCCTGTATGGAACTACCAGGTATCACATGTTGTTACACTGTAACCCTGTATGTAACTACCAGGTATTACACTGTACCCCTGTATGGGACTACCAGGTATTACACTGTAGCCCTGTATGTAACTACCAGGTATTACATGTTGTTACACTGTGCCCCTGTATGGAACTACCAGGTATTACATGTTGTTACACTGGACCCCTGTATGGAACTACCAGGTATTACACTGTACCCCTGTATGTAACTACCAGGTATTACATGTTGTTACACTGTAACCCTGTATGTAACTACCAGGTATTACACTGTAGCCCTGTATGTAACTACCAGGTATTACACTGTAGCCCTGTATGTAACTACCAGGTATTACACTGTAGCCCTGTATGTAACTACCAGGTATTACACTGTAGCCCTGTATGTAACTACCAGGTATTACACTGTACCCCTGTATGTAACTACCAGGTATTACATGTTGTTACACTGTAACCCTGTATGGAACTACCAGGTATTACATTGTACCCCTGTATGTAACTACCAGGTATTACACTGTACCCCTGTATGTAACTACCAGGTATTACAAAAGTAGACCTGCTATAATACTTTGCTGTTACTGTCTACATGCGTGTAGCTTACAGGCACAGCAAGCTGTCTACAGCAGTGGCTATGATCATACAACAATGTAGTAGTTGTATGAATCTGGTTGAAGCGAGGGGGGAAAGGTTGAGCAGGCTGCAGAGCTGTGTGGTGCACGGAGGCTGCCGTGATGTCACATTTACATGTTACATCTTCATCGTTTAGCAGACTCTTATCCAGAGCGACTTATATACATGTTCATAATTTTTTCATACTAGTCGCCGTGGGAATCGAACCCACAACCCTGGTGTTGCAAGCGCCATGCTCTACCAACTGAGCTACATGGGACTACATCACTGTTATGGATAGCATACAACACAGCAGTGTTTCTATAGAGCTGTGTGGGCACCAAGACAGCAGGCTTTAGTGTTGGGAACAGGCCTACCTGCACACTTTGGACCCTGAGCTTGTGGGCTCGCTGACGTGGATGGGACGGGGATGAGGAGAACATGGAAGTGGTGTAAATACAATGTGGTTGATGAGGGGTTGAGGTTGAGTAACGTGTGTGACGTACAGCAGGGTACGTCTGCTCTAAGTGACCCGAACCTTCTGTAACGTTGCAACCTGCTGAACGTCACACAGGCAGGTACTTACAGTGGGGAGAACAACTATTTGATACACTGCCAATTTTGCAGGTTTTCCTACTTAGAAAGCATGTAGAGGTCTGTCATTTTTATCATAGGCACAGTTCAACTGTGAGAGACGGAATCTAACACAAAAATCCAGAAAATCACATTGTATGATTTTTAAGTAATTAATTTGCATTTTATTGCATGACATAAGTATTTGATCACCTACCAACCAGTAAAAATTCCGGCTCTCACCTGTTAATTTTTCACACCCAGAAGGAGGTGGTTGGCTGCTGGGGCGGCAGCGTAGCCTAGTGGTTAGAGCGTTGGACTAGTAACCGGAAGGTTGCGAGTTCAAACCCCCGAGCTGACAAGGTACAAATCTGTCGTTCTGCCCCTGAACAGGCAGTTAACCCACTGTTCCCAGGCCGTCATTGAAAATAAGAATATGTTCTTAACTGACTTGCCTGGTTAAATAAAGGTAAAAATAAATAAAAGTAGGAAAACCTGCAAAATCAACAGTCAAATACTTGTTCTCCCCACTGTATTTTTCCTTGTGCTGGTATCTCACAGAGACTTTGGAACTCACCTATTCGAAGCAGCAGTCATCACCACTCTCTGAAATAAAAACATAATCCATTGATAAATAAAGCTTCTCAATCACATACCAATAAACTACACACACTTGGACACACACACACATCAATATCCATAATGTTTTACGTATCAAATTGTACAAAATTCTCACTCACAGCCCTAACAAGAGAGCGTGCTCCTCTGATCGGCTGAAGTTGCTGCCAATCTCCATCACGCTGACAGTTCCATCCTGACATAAGTTAACCCAGGCCTGGTACTCATCTCTCTCAGGTAGACGGTCCCAGAAGATCTTGAACGCCTCCCACACCGTCTCCTGACACACTGGGCAGCACACAGACACAGGACTGGGTCAGAGACTAGCTTTCACACCCAGAATTTTGGTGTACTTCCTGATTGGACAGAATTTAAATGGAATTGACCCCAACCCTGACTGACACAGAGACGTGACACAGAGGTCACACTCTGTGACACAGATGGATGTAGAAGAAGACCCGCTTAACGTATATGAATATTCAATCTAGATTTAAATAACACTGTGTAGTACAAGGACATGGTAACCAAAACAAACATTGCCATTTAGCTGACATTTAGCCAGCGATCCTGACAGGAAAAATCTCTCCAATGGACAGCTATGAAAAATGAAGGCAATCAGGGAAATGTGAGGTCATTTTTTGATCCATACACACATATACTCCCAGGTTCCAGACAGCATCACCATTTCACCACCCCTGCTGACATTGAAATGACTTCTCAGCTCAAGACATGTGGTTTTCACAATGTACCAGTACCTCTGCTTTGGAACAAAAAAAGCTGGCAAAAAACATTAACCCCCTTTCTTTTTCTCTCAATCTGCAGCCACATCTGTAGGCTACATTTCAGGTTTGGAGGCTGAGGACAGCAAGCCCTTGGTAGAGGAGCTAGCGGGAGCAGGCACAGGGCTCTCATATTTTCCTGGCAGCATGGCTCATCTGATCAATGTCTAGAGGACTACTATTTCGGTAGCGAGGCAGGGTTCAGAGCGAGGGACTGGGGCTTTCTCTCTAAGCTTCCCCAGGTGGAGCACCACGTGTTCGGGTTGAACTGACAGAAGGGCACCCTGGTGCAAGGCTGTCTGGTGCCAGGCTCTCTGCCTGGCCTCACCTGAAATCTGGCCCTTACCCGTATCAATCAGTCTATACCAAAATGAGGTTGGACGTTTGATCTTAAACGTGGAGGCGTTTCTCAGCCTCCATGACTGAATACTATAACTATAGCCCTTGAATCATGATAGATTAGTTACTGTCATTGATTGACTTCTAGTAATTTCCCTTGAGTTCCAACAAGGCTCTGAACCATTGTTCCAAACAAGCGACTGATAGAGAATGGTAACACTGGGCTGTATTTCAACAGCTGAAGCCATGCACGTGGATGACCATAGGGCTTTTAATAAAGAGGCTGGAAAAGTACTGCTTACTGCATGGTTCATGTTGGAGGTGATTAAAGGCACACATTTTACATGACAAACATCATTATCTTCCCCACCTGTCCATTCCCAATTAAATATATTAATATATTATATTAAAAACAGAAAGTTGTACTCATTTTGATGGTATATAATGGTTGTGTTATTACAATAAGCATATTAAATCCGTAATAAGTCATAGATAGCCATATGATAAAAAGTGAGATTAGCCTTCTGTCACCTTACACTCTTGAAAAAGACGCTATCTAGAAGCTAAAAGGGTTCTTCGGCTCTCCCCATAGGAGAACCTTTTGAGGAACCCTTCTTGGTTCCAGGTAGACCCCAGGTAGACCCCTTTTGTTTCCGGGTAGAACCCTTTCCACAGAGGGTTCTACATGGAACCCAAAGGGTTTTACCTGGAACCAAAGGGTTATTCTATGGGGACAGCCGAAGAACCCTTTTGAAAACCTTTGCATAAGAGTGCATGCACCACAGGAATTCAATTAATCTGGCTGAACAACAAAGATTGTAGATGAATAGACTCCAGGTCATAATGAATCCCCAGGGCCCATGAGATACAGTAGTGAAAAAGCTTACCTCGCTGGTGAAAGTACTTCAGATGGTTTTCTATCGCCTGGTCTACAGTCTCTTGAGAACAAAGCTTCACTCCACTGGGGAAAAGAATATTCCGCTTTCTTCTAGAAATAGCACCCTTTCCTTTGTATGTCTTGTGGGTCAAGGCCTCCAGACCTTCATCTGACTCCAGTTGTCTTGAAATCCCAGAGGGGTCTTGAGATTTCAAGTGTTTCACTACCAAACCTCTATCCATAGCAACCCCATGCAAAGCATCTGTAAAAGTACATGAGACAGTTATACATGTGGCTTCCAGAAGTCAAACAGTCATCATTAAATCCTCTACTGTACCCTACCCGTGTCAAAGTATCCTGTCAGAAGGATGGCAGACACAACCCAAAAAACACAGTTCCTTATTGCTTCGGCATTTCTTAAAGGATCCAAGATGCAGCCCCAGTCTAGAGTAATCTTCTCAATCCTTCTCAGTTCATCAACAATAGGGTTTTGTTTACTGTCCATCCACTTGATAGCATTGTGTAAAAATAGGGCTATTCCTCTGGTTATTCCTCGTGAGCTAGGCTATCCCCCAGGTAGTAACGGGATGTGGTTACAATGCAGAAGACAGCTCCCAGCCTTCCTCAGGTAAGCAGATGGGACTTTACAGGAGATTTCTTTCTGCTTCCTAATCCTATTTGATAAGCTTTAGTGGTGCCTCTACAAGACTTAGTCTAACCGTGCAGGGTTGTTTAACTGTGAATAATCTGTGTCGGCCAAATGGTGGAAATAGGGATAGTGATGGTCATTTAATTTTTAACATAATTGCATATTTTCACAACTGCAAAACATGCAATGACAACTTATCCTACTTATTCTATTGGCTTGGTCTGCTTACATTAATTAATGACTTACTCATTCCTTTTATATTTATAGTATTGCAGAGATTCACAATGTGAAATGTGATTTCTCACGGTGACATTATCAACAGATGTGAAATGCATTCAAAATCACCACAAATTGATTGTGGCCTTCATTTAAGCTAGAGAGAGTCTGTGAATGTGTCCTTTGTCTCTGTCTTTCAGGGAAATCTTCAAACCTCTCTGCCCAATGCCATTACACACAGCAGTAAGTATAGGTAGGTCAGTATAAATTCAGGTGAGTACAGATGTAGGATCTTAATTTGATCACTCTTTTGTTGCTGAGAATTTTCCAGACAGCAGGGAATGCAAACTTGTAGTGTATTCAAGTTTTAAAAAGGCTTCTGAAGTTCGTAATTTCCACTTTAAAATGTATCGAACCCGACAAGAAATGTCCATTCATTATAATCCACATAATTAAAATGTCCTGTTTCTCAGGATTATTTTCCTGCTGTGGTAAACTGGCTCAAATTAAGATGTTACATCTGTATGTGTAGGTGAGTCAGTAGAGGTCAGTGTTTGTGGAACCTGCTGTACCACAACACAGACATACAATCTTTCCAGGAGGCTGATTTGGTGGTGAGTAATGAACATTGCTGCCAATAAGCTCGCCTGACCTGTAGCAGGACAGTGCAGCTCAAGGGGTAGACCCAGGTGACTAGATGCCACTTATCCTTTCTGACAGGAAAGGTGCTTATTCCCTTCAGGATAGAGGAAATCAGAACAGAACAGCAAACAGAATTGTCCGTCTGTCTATTGTATTCACAATGTGTAACATTGTTTGTGGCAGACAATTGACATCTGTAATTAAGACTTCAAATAAGGGCAAGTGTTTGTAATAGAGGATTAGATTAGTTACAGTATCAATCAAATGTATTTTTAAAGCCCTTCTTACATCATGTCACACCCTGACCAGAGAGCTTTTATTCTCTATGTTGGTTAGGTCGGGGGTGTGATTTTGGTCCACTCCTTATGACGATCGTGACATCAGCTGATGTCACAAAGTGCTGTACAGATACCAACCTAAAACCCCAAACAGCAAGCAATGCAGGTGTAGAAGCACGGTGGCTAGAACCTAGGAAGAAACCTAGAGAGGAACCAGGCTATGAGGGATGGCCAGTCCTCTTCTGGCTGTGCCGGGTGGAGATTATAAACCTAGAGAGGAACCAGGCTATGAGGGATGGCCAGTCCTCTTCTGGCTGTGCGGATGGAATTATAAACCTAGAGAGGAACCAGGCTATGAGGATGGCCAGTCCTCTTCTGGCTGTGCCGGATGGAGATTATAAACCTAGAGAGGAACCAGGCTATGAGGATGGCCCAGTCCTCTTCTGGCTGTGCCGAGGTGGAGATTATAAATCTGAGAGGAACCAGGCTATGAGGATGGCCAGTCCTCTTCTGGCTGTGCCCCGGGTGGAGATTATAAACCTAGAGAGGAACCAGGCTATGAGGATGGCCCAGTCCTCTTCTGGCTGTGCCGGATGGAGATTATAAACCTAGAGAGGAACCAGGCTATGAGGGTGGCCAGTCCTCTTCTGGCTGTGCCGGGTGGAATTATAAACCTAGAGAGGAACCAGGCTATGAGGGGTGACCAGTCACTCTTCTGGCTGTGCCGGAGTGGAGATTATAAACCTGAGAGGAACCAGGCTATGAGGGATGGCCAGTCCTCTTCTGGCTGTGCCGGGTGGAGATTATAACAGAACATGACCAGCAGTGTAAAATAATAATAATCACAGTGGTTGTCGAGGGGGCAACAGGTCAGCACCTCAGGAGGAAATGTCAGTTAGCTTTTCATAGCCAATTCAGAGTATCTCTACCTCTCCTGCTGTCTCTAGAGAGTTGAAAACAGCAGGTCTGGGACAGGTAGCACATCTGGAGAACAGGTCAGTAAGGATGTGCATGTCGCTGGGCTTAGGATCGGGTCGAGACCTGCCACACGTCCGGTCATTAGTGGATAACTTTGCCTTTTTGCATGCCTTCTCAGAGAGCAAGTAGGTGGTTTCTGAGGTGAGATAGCTGAGACTAGGGCAAGGCAGCCAGATGGTCTCTCTCTCTGGTGAGGCCTGATTGACAGACTGAGGCTTGTTGGAAGTTAGCGCTAGAAGGGTAGGTTCAGAGGGCTGCCTTTATGACCTCACCATCTACTCACTCTCACCCCAAAACTCTCTCTGGACTCTTATGTTGCCAGCTTTAGTCATTTACTGATTCAGTTGTCTATAATAGGGCTTGGGAGTCAATTCAATCTCAACTCAATAGATTTCAGATATTGAAATTAATCACTGTTTTTGAGATTGACTTAGCTTTCTCAAGAATACCTTTATACAGTTGAGATCTCTCTGTGTCAAATGGCTAACTTTGTTTTTCCACATTATAGTCAGGTGACATGTTGTCGACAGATCCGGGAATAGGAAAGCAATTAAAAAAACAGAGAGGTAGGTAGGTGACCAACAAACTAATTATACTT
Source organism: Oncorhynchus nerka (assembly GCF_034236695.1). Taxonomy (NCBI): domain Eukaryota; kingdom Metazoa; phylum Chordata; class Actinopteri; order Salmoniformes; family Salmonidae; genus Oncorhynchus; species Oncorhynchus nerka. The sequence continues at coordinate 14,597 of NW_027037277.1, forward strand.
GAACAGTATACACAGAATATATGCTATAATTAAATAATCTGTTGCTTTTCGTTGTCTTGCCATTAGTCTCTTGCCAGACTACAGTTGGACACTCACTCAGCTGATGATGGTGACGTTACGCAGCGGTGAATCAACAATGGTAACATGGTTTGTTGGATAATGTGATCAGCAGATGGGCCAGTGTCTTCGTTAGGTCTGGGCTCCTGTCCAGGTATCAAGATAAATACCACTGTCTGCAAGGCAAGAAAAACAACACCCTCAATTAGACCTGTATTCTAACCTCACAATGAGATATTCACACCGGTCAATGAGTTAATGAAACCAATAAGGACAGAGTCAAACATAAACATACAGGTTACAACACACCATGGCACATATTGTTAGGTGCTGATCTAAGATCAGTTTTGCCTTGTAGATTATAATGAATGGACAGGGTGGACCTAATCATAAAGTCTATCACCATGTGAATACTGTATTACCAGCAGCCTTTGACAAATACTGTAACGTAGCCTAGGGAATGATAAAGTTGCCTAAGGTCAACGAGTCTGGACCCCTGCAGAAATGCTGGGATTGGAAGCTGGTTTTCTATGAAGAGACTACAGAAGAACAGGAGAGGCTCTAGGGGGAGCCATCGTGTCCAAAGAACTAGCTAAATCTGTCTAATCCAGCAGTCGGCTCAGATTAGCTGTCTGTAGCCCCTAGTGGTGCACAGTTACCTCATCATGGCCTAGCCTACAAGACAGAGTATGCATCCCAAATGGCACCTATTCCCTATATAGTGCTCTGGTCAAAAGTAGTGTACTATAGGGAATGAGATGCCATTTGGGAAATGCAAACAGACGAACAAGGCAAGCCCAGAGGAACTGGACTACTACACGTCAACAGTGAGTTAACGGAAATGCGCCCAATCCTACCTGTGGCTTTTGGCCCCAGACCCAAAATTCATTCCATTCAGTCTGTAACTATGGTGACCCACAGTAAGCAAGGACACAGTTGAGAGTGAGGCATGCTCATCATAACAATGCTGTCATTAATACTAAATAACAGCAGCTCAAGTCAAATGAATACTTATCAATCAAATCAACATCATTGATGCCGACAAGGCGCCACTAGTCATTTGAAAATTAAACAGTTAAATTGTGCTTCTATTCTTTTAAACATAGGCTACACTTTACTGTACAAAATCCTCTTAATGAACACTTCCTTTCAGCAAGCGACCCCCACTGACGCACCATCTAATGAAATGAGTAGCATTCTTATACAGGCAATGACCTGTAATCCTGCTTGGCCCCAGCAGGGACCCTGCTAATTACCTGGGGATGAACCTCTCCCTCAGCCAACAGATTTCAGCAGACGCCCTCCAGGGGTGTATCCTAAATGGCACCCTATTCCCTTGATAGTGCACTACTTTTGACCAGGGAATAGGGTGCCATTTAGGACGCATCCCAAATTAATGAAGCCCAGAGCCAACAGCAGAGCTCCTCAGTCCCCAAATCCTCTTGCCATCAGAGGTCCCATATGCTCTGTGTTTCCCGTCTTTGTTGACATGGTTGGTAGGTTCCCGGCTGTACGCCCCACATGGTCGCACCCCTGACGTCATGACCTCGGGGAAAATAACAGCAGCAGATGACCAACCCCCTTTCAGAGATATCTGGGGTTAAACATCTTCTACAGTAACCTAATAACCTTTCACCTTGGCCATCTGCTGAGGTGGCCAAGATGACAAGATCCAGCAGGTACAGTGGGGCAAAAAAGTATTTAGTCAGCCACCAATTGTGCAAGTCCTCCCACTTAAAAAGATGAGAGAGGCCTGTAATTTTCATCATAGGTACACTTCAACTATGACAGACAAAATGAGAAAACAAATCCAGAAAATCACATTGTAGGATTTTTAATTAATTAATTTGCAAATTATGGTGGAAAATAAGTATTTGGTCACCTACAAACAAGCAAGATTTCTGGCTCTCACAGACCTGTAACTTCTTCTTTAAGAGGCTCCTCTGTCCTCCAATCATTACCTGTATTAATGGCACCTGTTTGAACTTGTTATCAGTATAAAAGACACCTGTCCACAACCTCAAACAGTCACACTCCAAACTCCACTATGGCCAAGACCAAAGAGCTGTCAAAGGACACCAGAAACAAAATTGTAGACCTGCACCAGGCTGGAAAGACTAAATCTGCAATAGGTAAGCAGCTTGGTTTGAAGAAATCAACTGTGGGAGCAATTATTAGGAAATGGAAGACATACAAGACCACTGATAATCTCCCTCGATCTGGGGCTCCACGCAAGATCTCACCCTGTGGGGTCAAAATGATCACACGAACGGTGAGCAAAAATCCCAGAACCACACGGGGGCCTAGTGAATGACCTGCAGAGAGCTGGGACCAAAGTAACAAAGCCTACCATCAGTAACACTCGCCGCCGGGAGACTCAAATCCTGCGAGTGAGACATGTCCCCCTGCTTAAGCCAGTACATGTCAGGCCGTCTGAAGTTTGCTAGAGAGCATTTGGATGATCCAGAAGAAGATTGGGAGAATGTCATATAGTCAGATTAAACCAAAATGTAACTTTTTGGTAAAAACTCAACTCGTAGTGTTTGGAGGACAAAGAATGCTGAGTTGCATCAAGCAGAACACCATACCTACTGTGAAGCGTAGGGGTGGAAACATCATGCTTTGGGGATGTTTTTCTGCAAAGGGACCAGGACAACTGATCCATGTAAAGGAAAGAATGAATGGGGCCATGTATCGTGAGATTTTGAGTGAAAACCTCCTTCCATCAGCAAGGGCATTGAAGATGAAACGTGAGCTGGGTCTTTCAACATGACAATGATCCCAAACACACCGCCCGGGCAACGAAGGATTGGCTTCGTAAGAAGCATTTCAAAGGTCCTGGAGTGGCCTAGCCAGTCTCAAATCCCAACCCCATAGAAAATCTTTGGAGAGGTTGAAAGTCGTGTTGCCCAGCAACAGCTTGCAGCTGTCCGCTGCTTCCTAGAGATCTGCATGGAGGAATGGGCCAAAATACCAGCAACAGTGTGTGAAAACCTTGCAGACTTAAAGAAAACCAGTTTGACCTCTGTCATTGCCAACAAAGGGTATATAACAAAGTATTGAGATAAACTTTTGTTATGACCAAATCACTTATTTTCCACCATCATTTGCATATAATTCATAAAAATCTAAATGTGATTTTCTGGATTTTCCCATTTTGTGAGCCATAGTTAATTTTCTTGATGAAGAATTACAGAGCCCTCTCTCATCTTTTTAAGTGGGAGAACTTGCACAATTCGGTAGCTGACTAAATACTTTTTGCCCCACTGTATATCTCTGGTCACCCCAAAATAGTTGCTTCACTTTGGCCGCCTCTCCTTCCAGTTCTCTGCTGCCAATGACTGGAACGAACTACAAAAATCTCTGAAACTGGAAACACTTATCTCCCTCACTAGCTTTAAGCACCAGCTGTCAGAGCAGCTCACAGATTATTGCACCTGTACATAGCCCATCTATAATTTAGCCCAAACAACTACCTCTTTCCCTACTGTATTTATTTATTTTGCTCCTTTGCACCCCATTATTTCTATTTCTACTTTGCACATTCTTCCACTGCAAATCAACCATTCCAGTGTTTTACTTGCTATATTGTATTTACTTCGCCACCATGGCATTTTTTTATACTTTACCTCCCTTATCTCACCTCATTTGTTCACATTGTATATAGACTTATTTTTCTACTGTATTATTGACTGTATGTTTGTTTTACTCCATGTGGAACTCTGTGTTGATGTATGTGTAGAACTGCTTTGCTTTATCTTGGCCAGGTCGCAACTGTAAATGAGAACTTGTTCTCAACTAGCCTACCTGGTTAAATAAAGGTGAAATAAATAAATAAATAAAC
>NW_027037278.1:0-18503 GCF_034236695.1 Oncorhynchus nerka
CACCCTCTATAATCCCTCTAAAACATGGCTTCAGGGGCCCAGTTTTTCTCCGAAAAATAATCTGGAGTTCATCAATAGGATTAGGACATTGAATAGAACGGGGAGTCCCCATCTCATCTGGAGTTCGTCAATAGGATTAGGACATTGAATAGAACGGGGAGTCCCCATCTCATCTGGAGTTCGTCAATAGGATTAGGACATTGAATAGAACGGGAGGTCCCCATCTCATCTGGAGTCTAGTCAATAGGATTAGGACATTGAATAGAACAGGGAGTCCCCATCTCATCTGGAGTTCGTCAATAGGATTAGGACATTGAATAGAACGGGGAGTCCCCATCTCATCTGGAGTTCGTCAATAGGATTAGGACATTGAATAGAACGGGGAGTCCCCATCTCATCTGGAGTTCGTCAATAGGATTAGGACATTGAATAGAACGGGGAGTCCCCATCTCATCTGGAGTTCGTCAATAGGATTAGGACATTGAATAGAACGGGGAGTCCCCATCTCATCTGGAGTTCATCAATAGGATTAGGACATTGAATAGAACGGGGAGTCCCCCATCTCATCTGGAGTTCGTCAATAGGATTAGGACATTGAATAGAACGGGGAGGTCCCCATCTCATCTGGAGTTCGTCAATAGGATTAGGACATTGAATAGAACGGGGAGTCCCCATCTCATCTGGAGTTCGTCAATAGGATTAGGACATTGAATAGAACGGGGAGGTCCCCATCTCATCTGGAGTTCGTCAATAGGATTAGGACATTGAATAGAACGGGGAGTCCCCATCTCATCTGGAGTTCGTCAATAGGATTAGGACATTGAATAGAACGGGGGAGTCCCCAAATAGGATTAGGACATTGAATAGAACGGGGAGTCCCCATCTCATCTGGAGTTCATCAATAGGATTAGGACATTGAATAGAACGGGGAGTCCCCATCTCATCTGGAGTTCGTCAATAGGATTAGGACATTGAATAGAACGGGGAGTCCCCATCTCATCTGGAGTTCGTCAATAGGATTAGGACATTGAATAGAACGGGGAGTCCCCATCTCATCTGGAGTTCGTCAATAGGATTAGGACATTGAATAGAACGGGGAGTCCCCATCTCATCTGGAGTTCGTCAATAGGATTAGGACATTGAATAGAACGGGGGGTCCCCATCTCATCTGGAGTTCGTCAATAGGATTAGGACATTGAATAGAACGGGGAGTCCCCATCTCATCTGGAGTTCGTCAATAGGATTAGGACATTGAATAGAACGGGGAGTCCCCATTCGAAGGGATTCGTACGTTCCATTCATTCTATTTCTAAACACATAATCCGATCAATAACTTTAGGATCACTGGGCCCTGGAGAGGTTGGAGCTCTAACTTACATTTACCAGCCGAGGTCCTCTGGGCCCTGGAGAGGTTGGAGCTCTAACTTTACCAGCCGAGGCCCTCTGGGCCCTGGAGAGGTTGGAGCTCTAACTTTACCAGCCGAGGTCCTCTGGGCCCTGGAGAGGTTGGAGCTCTAACTTACATTTACCAGCCGAGGTCCTCTGGGCCCTGGAGAGGTTGGAGCTCTAACTTTACCAGCCGAGGTCCTCTGGGCCCTGGAGAGGTTGGAGCTCTAACTTTACCAGCCGAGGTCCTCTGGGCCCTGGAGAGGTTGGAGCTCCAACTTTACTAGCCAAGGTCCTCTGGGCCCTGGAGAGGTTGGAGCTCTAACTTTACCAGCCGAGGTCCTCTGGGCCCTGGAGAGGTTGGAGCTCTAACTTACATTTACCAGCCGAGGTCCTCTGGGCCCTGGAGAGGTTGGAGCTCTAACTTACATTTACCAGCCGAGGTCCTCTGGGCCCTGGAGAGGTTGGAGCTCTAACTTATATTTACCAGCCGAGGTCCTCTGGGCCCTGGAGAGGTTGGAGCTCTAACTTACATTTACCAGCCGAGGTCCTCTGGGCCCTGGAGAGGTTGGAGCTCTAACTTATATTTACCAGCCGAGGTCCTCTGGGCCCTGGAGAGGTTGGAGCTCTAATTTACATTTACCAGCCGAGGTCCTCTGGGCCCTGGAGAGGTTGGAGCTCTAACTTACATTTACCAGCCGAGGTCCTCTGGGCCCTGGAGAGGTTGGAGCTCTAACTTTACCAGCCGAGGTCCTCTGGGCCCTGGAGAGGTTGGAGCTCTAACTTTACCAGCCGAGGTCCTCTGGGCCCTGGAGAGGTTGGAGCTCTAACTTTACCAGCCGAGGTCCTCTGGGCCCTGGAGAGGTTGGAGCTCTAACTTACATGTACCAGCCGAGGTCCTCTGGGCCCTGGAGAGGTTGGAGCTCTAACTTACATTTACCAGCCGAGGTCCTCTGGGCCCTGGAGAGGTTGGAACTCTAACTTTACCAGCCGAGGTCCTCTGGGCCCTGGAGAGGTTGGAGCTCCAACTTTACTAGCCAAGGTCCTCTGGGCCCTGGAGAGGTTGGAGCTCTAACTTTACCAGCCGAGGCCCTCTGGGCCCTGGAGAGGTTGGAGCTCTAACTTATATTTACCAGCCGAGGTCCTGACAGACGACCACGGCTCCATGTGTGGCCAACTCCTTTAGATCTTATTGGGATCCCATTAGCAGACCCCCTCTGTCATTCTGCCCCTGAACAAGGCAGTTAACCCACTGTTCCCCTGAACAAGGCAGTTAACCCACTGTTCCCCTGAACAAGGCAGTTAACCCACTGTTCCCCTGAACAAGGCAGTTAACCCACTGTTCCCCTGAACAAGGCAGTTAACCCAATGTTCCCCTGAACAAGGCAGTTAACCCACTGTTCCCCTGAACAAGGCAGTTAACCCACTGTTCCCCTGAACAAGGCAGTTAACCCAATGTTCCCCTGAACAAGGCAGTTAACCCAATGTTCCCCTGAACAAGGCAGTTAACCCACTGTTCCCCTGAACAAGGCAGTTAACCCACTGTTCCCCTGAGCAAGGCAGTTAACCCACTGTTCCCCTGAACAAGGCAGTTAACCCAATGTTCCCCTGAACAAGGCAGTTAACCCACTGTTCCCCTGAACAAGGCAGTTAACCCACTGTTCCCCTGAACAAGGCAGTTAACCCACTGTTCCCCTGAGCAAGGCAGTTAACCCACTGTTCCCCTGAACAAGGCAGTTAACCCACTGTTCCCCTGAACAAGGCAGTTAACCCACTGTTCCCCTGAACAAGGCAGTTAACCCACTGTTCCCCGGTAGGCCGTCGTCCTGCCCCTGAACAAGGCAGTTAACCCCCTGTTCCCCGGTAGGCCGTCGTTCTGCCTCCTGAACAAGGCAGGTAACCCGCTGTTCCTAGACCGTCATTGTAAATAAGAATTTGTTCCTAACCGACTTGCCTGGTTAAAGTTCAAATTGAAAAAACAACTCGGTCAAATAGAGGTGTTTTGTTAAACTAATTCTGCTTTAGTCATTTGAGATGGGAGTTCTGTATGTTGCCTTGAATTCGTTCTGGATTTGGGGACTGAAGAAACCCCCGATGGCTTTAAAAAAAAAATGTAACCTTTATTTAACTAGACAAGTCAGTTGGGAACAAATTCTTTTTTTTCAATGACGGCCCACCGGGGAACAGTGGGTTAACTGCCTTGTTCAGAACAACAGATTTTTACCTTGTCAGCTCGGGGATTCGATCTTGCAACCTTTCAGTTACTTGCCCATGCTCTAACCACTAGGCCACATTGCTGCCCAAGCCTTTATATAAGTTACCTACACAATTTAAACATGTCAACTATTTCTCTCTCAAACAATTGATGCAGTTAATCTACCAGGAAAGACTGGCATGTTTTAAGTTCTGTGTGTGCAGTTAAATTTAGGCTTATTACTTACATATCACATTAGCTCAACTGTCCCGTGCGGGGCGGGGGGGGGACACCGATCCTGTGATCATCTGCATATGTAAAGGCCCAAGGCAAGTGCCCTGAGGTACGCCGCACTTTTACATATGTTCGACAAGGTTCTATTGGAGAAGTAACTCTTCTACCATGTGATGTCATAAGTGAGTTTTAAAAAAAATCAATAACATAAAAAGGTCTGAAGTCTAACTCATATTTTTATTGATTTATTTTAGCCAATCACCTGAGTCAGTGCAGTACAAGTTGAGTGCCCTTCCCTATATACATGCTGAAAGTCAGTAGTTGTCTTTTTTTTTTTTAAAGAGCATTGCATTTGTTCAATGCTCCCGATGCAACACAACTGGGGTTTGCAGGACCTGGTCTTCTGAGATGGTAGCAGGACAGACCTCTTCCCATTTTTAGCAACCATTGAGTCTATATGTTTTGAAGAGCAGCAGTTTAGTCTCATACATTTTTTTGGGAGAAATGTCCTCCGGTCTGATGAAACAAAAATAGAACTGTTTGGCCATAAAGACCATCGTTATGCTTGGAGGAAAAAGGGGGAGGCTTGCAAGCCGAAGAACACCCGTGAAGCACGAGGGTGGCAGCACCATGTTGTGGGGGTGCTTTGCTGCAGGAGGGACTGGTGCACTTCACAAAATAGATGGCATCATGAGGAGGGGAAAAGGATGTAGATACAGTGAAGCAAACAAGTATTTAGTCAGCCACCAATTGTGCAAGTTCTCCCACTTAAGAAGATGAGAGAGGCCTGTAATTTTCATCATAGGTACACTTCAACTATGACAGACAAAATGAGAAAAAAAATCCAGAAAATCACATTGCAGGATTTTTAATTAATTTATTTGCAAATTATGGTGGAAAATAAGTATTTGGTCACCTACAAACAAGCAAGATTTCTGGCTCTCACAGACCTGTAACTTCTTCAAGAGGCTCCTCTGTCCTCCACTCATTACCTGGCACCTGTTTGAACTAATCAGTATAAAAGACACCTGCCCACAACCTCAAACAGTCACACTCCAAACTACACTATGGCCAAGACCAAAGAGCTGTCAAAGGACACCAGAAACAAAATTGTAGGAATTGTGAAAAACTGAGTTTAAATGTATTTGGCTAAGGTGTATGTAAACTTCCGACTTCAACTAGGTGGTGTCAGACGAAGGCCCCAAAAATGGTTGAAGACTCCAGCCAACCTAGTCATAGACTGTTTTCTCTGCTACCGCACGGCAAGTGGTGCCGGAGCGCCAAGTCTAAGACCAAAAGGCACTTTAACAGCCTCTACCCCCCAAGCCATAAGACTGCTGAACAATGAATCAAAATGGTGACCCGGACAAGCAGGCTGTCATGTGCCTTTTACTGAGGAGTGGCTTCTGTCTGGCCACTCTATGGTAAAGGCCTGATTGGTGGAGTGCTGCAGAGATGGGAGAACCTTCCAGAAGGACAACCATTTCCACAGAGGAACTCTGGAGCTCTGTCAGAGTGACCATCAGGTTCTTGGTCACCTCCATGACCCTTCTCCCCCGATTGCTCAGTTTGGCCGGGCGGCCAGCTCTAGGAAGAGTCTTGGTGGTTCCAAACTTCTTCCATTTAAGAATGATGGAGGCCACTGTGTTCTTGGGGACCTTCAATGCTGAAGAAATGTTTTGGTACCCCTTTCCCCTGATCTGTACCTCACAACACAATCCTGTCTTGGAGCTCTATGGACAATTCCTTCAGCCTCATGGCTTGGTTTTTGCTCTGACATACACTGATATTGTGATGTCATTATGGAGTATTGTGATGTCATTATGGGGTATTGTGATGTCATTATGGGGTATTGTGATGTCATTATGGGGTATTGTGATGTCATTATGGGTTATTGTGATGTCATTATGGGGTATTGGGATGTCATTATGGGGTATTGTGATGTCATTATGGGGTATTGGGATGTCATTATGGGGTATTGGGATGTCATTATGGGGTATTGTGATGTCATTATGGGGTATTGTGTGTAGATTGATGAGGACTTTTTATTTAATCCATTTTAGAATAAGGCTGTAACGAAACGTGTTAAAAGGGAAAGGGGTCTGAATACTTTCAGAAATGCCCTGTGTCTGGTATTGTGTATTAGACCTCGGTATTGTGTTGATATGTAGTGTATTGATATGTAGGCTCTGTGTGTATTGATATGTAGGCTCTGTGTGTATTGTATTGATATGTAGGCTCTGTGTGTATTGATATGTAGGCTCTGTGTGTATTGATATGTAGGCTCTGTGTGTACTGATATGTAGGCTCTGTGTGTATTGATATGTAGGCTCTGTGTGTATTGTGTTGATATGTAGGCTCTGTGTGTATTGTATTGATATGTAGGCTCTGTGTGTATTGATATGTAGGCTCTGTGTGTATTGATATGTAGGCTCTGTGTGTATTGATATGTAGGCTCTGTGTGTATTGTGTTGATATGTAGGTTCTGTGTGTATTGATATGTAGGCTCTGTGTGTATTGATATGTAGGTTCTGTGTGTATTGTGTTGATATGTAGGCTCTGTGTGTATTGATATGTAGGCTCTGTGTGTATTGTATTGATATGTAGGTTATGTGTGTATTGATATGTAGGCTCTGTGTGTATTGTATTGATATGTAGGCTCTGTGTGTATTGATATGTAGGCTCTGTGTGTATTGATATGTAGGCTCTGTGTGTATTGATATGTAGGCTCTGTGTGTATTGTGTTGATATGTAGGCTCTGTGTGTATTGATATGTAGGCTCTGTGTGTATTGTGTTGATATGTAGGTTCTGTGTGTATTGTGTTGATATGTAGGCTCTGTGTGTATTGATATGTAGGCTCTGTGTGTATTGTGTTGATATGTAGGCTCTGTGTGTATTGTGTTGATATGTAGGCTCTGTGTGTATTGTGTTGATATGTAGGCTCTGTGTGTATTGATATGTAGGCTCTGTGTGTGTTGATATGTAGGCTCTGTGTGTATTGTGTTGATATGTAGGCTCTGTGTGTATTGTGTTGATATGTAGGCTCTGTGTGTATTGATATGTAGGCTCTGTGTGTATTGTGTTATGTAGGCTCTGTGTGTATTGATATGTAGGCTCTGTGTGTATTGATATGTAGGCTCTGTGTGTATTGATATGTAGGCTCTGTGTGTATTGATATGTAGGCTCTGTGTGTATTGATATGTAGGCTCTGTGTGTATTGTGTTATGTAGGCTCTGTGTGTATTGATATGTAGGCTCTGTGTGTATTGATATGTAGGCTCTGTGTGTATTGTGTTGATATGTAGGCTCTGTGTGTGTTGATATGTAGGCTCTGTGTGTATTGATATGTAGGCTCTGTGTGTATTGTGTTGATATGTAGGCTCTGTGTGTATTGATATGTAGGCTCTGTGTGTATTGTATTGATATGTAGGCTCTGTGTGTATTGTATTGATATGTAGGCTCTGTGTGTATTGTATTGATATGTAGGCTCTGTGTGTATTGATATGTAGGCTCTGTGTGTATTGATATGTAGGCTCTGTGTGTATTGATATGTAGGTTCTGTGTGTATTGATATGTAGGCTCTGTGTGTATTGATATGTAGGCTCTGTGTGTGTTGATATGTAGGTTCTGTGTGTATTGATATGTAGGCTCTGTGTGTATTGATATGTAGGTTCTGTGTGTATTGATATGTAGGCTCTGTGTGTATTGATATGTAGGCTCTGTGTGTATTGATATGTAGGCTCTGTGTGTATTGATATGTAGGCTCTGTGTGTATTGATATGTAGGCTCTGTGTGTATTGTGTTGATATGTAGGCTCTGTGTGTATTGTGTTGATATGTAGGCTCTGTGTATGTGTATTGATATTGGTAGGCTCTTGTGTGTATTGATATGTAGGCTCTGTGTGTATTGATATGTAGGCTCTGTGTGTATTGTGTTGATATGTAGGCTCTGTGTGTATTGTGTTGATATGTAGGCTCTGTGTGTATTGATATGTAGGCTCTGTGTGTATTGTGTTGATATGTAGGCTCTGTGTGTATTGATATGTAGGCTCTGTGTGTATTGTGTTGATATGTAGGCTCTGTGTGTATTGATATGTAGGCTCTGTGTGTATTGTGTTGATATGTAGGCTCTGTGTGTATTGATATGTAGGCTCTGTGTGTGATTGTGTTGATATGTAGGCTCTGTGTGTATTGTGTTGATATGTAGGCTCTGTGTATTGATGTAGGCTCTGTGTGTATTGATATGTAGGCTCTGTGTGTATTGTGTTGATATGTAGGCTCTGTGTGTATTGTGTTGATATGTAGGCTCTGTGTGTGTTGATATGTAGGCTCTGTGTGTATTGATATGTAGGCTCTGTGTGTGTTGATATGTAGGCTCTGTGTGTATTGTGTTGATATGTAGGCTCTGTGTGTACTGTGTTGATATGTAGGCTCTGTGTGTACTGTGTTGATATGTAGGCTCTGTGTGTATTGTGTTATGTAGGCTCTGTGTGTATTAATATGTAGGCTCTGTGTGTATTGATATGTAGGCTCTGTGTGTATTGATATGTAGGCTCTGTGTGTATTGATATGTAGGCTCTGTGTGTATTGTGTTATGTAGGCTCTGTGTGTATTGATATGTAGGCTCTGTGTGTATTGATATGTAGGTTCTGTGTGTATTGTGTTGATATGTAGGTTCTGTGTGTATTGTGTTGATATGTAGGCTCTGTGTGTAGTTGATATGTAGGCTCTGTGTGTATTGTGTTATGTAGGCTCTGTGTGTATTGTGTTGATATGTAGGCTCTGTGTGTATTGATATGTAGGCTCTGTGTGTATTGATATGTAGGCTCTGTGTGTATTGATATGTAGGCTCTGTGTGTATTGATATGTAGGCTCTGTGTGTATTGTGTTGATATGTAGGCTCTGTGTGTATTGATATGTAGGCTCTGTGTGTATTGATATGTAGGCTCTGTGTGTATTGTGTTGATATGTAGGCTCTGTGGTGTATTGATATGTAGGCTCTGTGTGTATTGATATGTAGGCTCTGTGTGTAGTATTGATATGTAGGCTCTGTGTGTATTGTGTTGATATGTAGGCTCTGTGTGTATTGTATTGATATGTAGCTGTAGTACTGTGTGTAGGCCTGTGTGTATTGGATATGTAGGCTCTGTGTGTGTATTGGATATGTAGGCTCTGTGTGTATTGATATGTAGGCTCTGTGTGTGATTGTGTTGATATGTAGGCTCTTGTGTGTATTGATATGTAGGCTCTGTGTGTATTGATATGTAGGCTCTGTGTGTATTGTGTTGATATGTAGGCTCTGTGTATGTATTGATATGTAGGCTCTGTGTGTATTGTATTGATATGTAGGCTCTGTGTGTATTGATTGATATGTAGGCTCTGTGTGTGTTGATATGTAGGCTCTGTGTGTATTGTGCTGATATGTAGGCTCTGTGTGTATTGATATGTAGGCTCTGTGTGTATTGTGTTGATATGTAGGCTCTGTGTGTATTGGATATGTAGGCTCTGTGTGTATTGTGTTGATATGTAGGCTCTGTGTGTATTGTGTTGATATGTAGGCTCTGTGTGTATGTGTGTTGATATGTAGGCTCTGTGTGTATTGATATGTAGGCTCTGTGTGTATTGTGTTGATATGTAGGCTCTGTGTGTATTGTGTTGATATGTAGGCTCTGTGTGTATTGATATGTAGGCTCTGTGTGTATTGATATGTAGGCTCTGTGTGTATTGTGTATATGTAGGCTCTGTGTGTATTGTATTGATGTAGGCTCTGTGTGTATTGATATGTAGGCTCTGTGTGTATTGATATGTAGGCTCTGTGTGTATTGATATGTAGGCTCTGTGTGTATTGTGTTGATATGTATGATGTCTAGTCTGTGTGTATTGATATGTAGGCTCTGTGTGTATTGTGTTGATATGTAGGCTCTGTGTGTGTTGATATGTAGGCTCTGTGTGTATTGTGTTGATATGTAGGCTCTGTGTGTATTGATATGTAGGCTCTGTGTGTATTGTATTGATATGTAGGCTCTGTGTGTATTGTGTTGATATGTAGGCTCTGTGTGTATTGTATTGATATGTAGGCTCTGTGTGTATTGATATGTAGGCTCTGTGTGTATTGATATGTAGGCTCTGTGTGTATTGATATGTAGGCTCTGTGTGTATTGATATGTAGGTTCTGTGTGTATTGATATGTAGGCTCTGTGTGTGTTGATATGTAGGTTCTGTGTGTATTGATATGTAGGCTCTGTGTGTATTGATATGTAGGCTCTGTGTGTATTGATATGTAGGCTCTGTGTGTATTGATATGTAGGCTCTGGTACTGTGTGTATCTGTGTGATTGATATGTAGGCTCTGTGTGTGTATTGATATGTGATGGCTCTGTGTGTATTGATATGTAGGCTCTGTGTGTATTGTATGATATGTAGGCTCTGTGTGTATTGTGTTGATATGTAGGCTCTGTGTGTATTATGTTGATATGTAGGCTCTGTGTGTATTGATGTAGGCTCTGTGTGATGTTGAGGTCTGTGTGTATTGATATGTAGGCTCTGTGTGTGTGTTGATATGTAGGCTCTGTGTGTATGTGTTGATATGTAGGCTCTGTGTGTATTGATATGTAGGCTCTGTGTGTATTGATATGTAGGCTCTGTGTATGTGTTGATATGTAGGCTCTGTGTGTATTGATATGTGCTCTGTGTGTATTGTGTTGATATGTAGGCTCTGTGTGTATTGATATGTAGGCTCTGTGTGTATTGTGTTGATATGTAGGCTCTGTGTGTATTGTGTTGATATGTAGGCTCTGTGTGTATTGATGTAGGCTCTGTGTGTATTGATATGTAGGCTCTGTGTGTATTGTGTTGATATGTAGGCTCTGTGTGTATTGTGTTGATATGTAGGCTCTGTGTGTATTGATATGTAGGCTCTGTGTGTATTGTGTTGATATGTAGGCTCTGTGTGTACTAGTTGATATGCAGGCTCTGTGTGTTGATGTAGGCTCTGTGATTGATATGTAGGCTCTGTGTGTATTGTGTTGATATGTAGGCTCTGTGTGTATTGTGTTGATATGTAGGCTCTGTGTGTATGTATGATATGTAGGCTCTGTGTGTATTGTGTTGATATGTAGGCTCTGTGTGTATTGATATGTAGGCTCTGTGTGTATTGTGTTGATATGTAGGCTCTGTGTGTATTATATGTAGGCTCTGTGTGTATTGTGTTATATGTAGGCTCTGTGTGTATTGATATGTAGGCTCTGTGTGTATTGATATGTAGGTTCTGTGTGTATTGATATGTAGGCTCTGTGTGTATTGTGATATGTCAGTTAATATGATAGTGCTTGAGTGTAATATAATAGTTAATATAATGTGTTAAGTTAATATAATATTATGTTCGATGTTAAGTATAATATAATATGTTCAGTTAATATAATATAATATAATATTATGTTGTTTAGTTAATATAATATAATATTATGTTCAGTTAATATAATATGTTAAGTTAATATAATATGTTCAGTTAATATAATATAATATAATATTATGTTGTTAAGTTAATATAATATGTTAAGTTAATATAATGTGTTAAGTTAATATAATAATATGTTCAGTTAATATAATATAATATAATATTATGTTGTTAAGTTAATATAATATGTTAAGTTAATATAATATGTTAAGTTAATATAATATGTTAAGTTAATATAATATGTTAAGTTAATATAATGTGTTAAGTTAATATAATATTATGTTCAGTTAATATAATATAATATGTTCAGTTAATATAATATAATATAATATTATGTTCAGTTAATATAATATGTTAAGTTAATATAATATGTTCAGTTAATATAATATAATATAATATTATGTTCAGTTAATATAATATGTTAAGTTAATATAATATGTTAAGTTAATATAATATAATATTATGTTGTTAAGTTAATATTATGTAAAGTTGCGTCACAAAATGTCTCCATTGACAGACAAGTCCGTCAACCAATCAGCTGAGCAGCCTGATCTCTTGTGTATAATTTCTATGAACCATAACATCTATCAATTCATCATCGATCCAGAGGGCTTTAACAGTTATCACGTCTTCACACACACACACACACACACACACACACACACACACACACACCAGGTCTCCAATCCAGTCTGTTAGAGAGGCAGCCTGGGAAACAGAGATCCCCAGAGCCCCTCCCTGAGTCTGAATGAATGATTTAGCTGAAAAGATGAGTCACACTAATATGACCCAGATCCCTGCAACTCACACAGAGGGTTATGGGTAAAGAGTTGCGCTGCAGGCTGGTCCCCGGTCTCCCCCTCCTCTCCTCGCTTTCTCCCTGCGTCTGTGTCAGTCTCTCTCCATTTTGTCTCACTCCCTCTCCGTGTCACCCTCCCTCCCTCACTCCCTCTCTGTGTCACCCTCCCTCCCTCACTCCCTCTCTGTGTCAGCCTCCCTCCCTCTCTGTGTCACCCTCCCTCCCTCTCTGTGTCACCCTCCCTCCCTCCCTCACTCCCTCTCTGTGTCAGCCTCCCTCCCTCCCTCCCTCCCTGTGTCAGCCTCCCCTCCCTCCCTCCCTCCCTCTGTGTCAGCCTCCCTCCCTCCTCCCTCTCTCTCTCTGTGTCAGTCTCTCATTTTGTCTCCCTCGCTGTGTCAGTCTCTCTCTCTCCCTCCCTCCGCCTGTAGTCATATCTCTCTCGTCATTTGTGCCTCCCTCCCTCCCTCCCTGTGCCTCCTCCTCCTCCCTCCCTGTGCCTCCCTCCCTCCCTCCCTCCCTGTGCCTCCTCTCTCCCTCTCTCTCTCTCTCTCTCTCTCTCTCTCTCTCTCTCTCTCTCTCCCTGTGCCTGCCTCCCTCTCTGTGCCTGCCTCCCTCTCTCTCTCTCTCTCTCTCTCTCTCTCTCTCTCTCTCTCCCTCCTCCCTCTCCTCTCCCTCCCTCCCTCTCCTCCTCCCTCCCTCCCTCTCTCTCTCCCTCCCTCCCTCTCTGTGCCTCCCTCCCTCCCTCCGCCTGTGTCAGACTCTCTCTTCTCTCAGATTCTATCTCTATATTTTCTCCTCTCTCCAGTAGTGGTGATGGGGGCGATGGAAGACCGTGTCAAATGGCTGCTGCTTCCAACCACATCTGAAACCTCTGTTGCCATGGCAACACCAGCTGCAGCACAGAGCCAGCCACTCCCCTCCTCCCTCCCACCAGCCGGTCTGGAGGGGGGATCAGAGTGTGTGTGCGTGAGTGTGTTGAGGCATGTCATTGACAGAGACAGCCTACTTGTGAGAGACTGGGGACAGGCGTAATGAGAGGTGAGGGGACGGGGGTAAGGAGGGGTGAGGGGACAGGGGACGGGGGTAAGGAGGAGGTGAGGGGGCAGGGGACAGGGGTAAGGAGGGGTGAGGGGCAGGGGGCTATGTGGGGTGGGTGTGTCTGGTGGTCTGGCTTTGATCATATGAGCTGTGATCATCAAGGAAGACTGAGAAAACTGATGAATACTCTGGTCTGAACAGCCTGATAGAACAGAATGATATACATCTCTGGTCTGAACAGAATGATAGAACAGAATGATATACTGCTCTGGTCTGAACAGAATGATAGAACAGAATGATATACTGCTCTGGTGTGAACAGAATGATAGAACAGAATGATATACTGCTCTGGTGTGAACAGAATGATAGAACAGAATGATATACTGCTCTGGTCTGAACAGAATGATAGAACAGAATGATATACTGCTCTGGTCTGAACAGAATGATATACTGCTCTGGTCTGAACAGAATGATATACTGCTCTGGTCTGAACAGAATGATATACTGCTCTGGTCTGAACAGAATGATAGAACAGAATGATATACTGCTCTGGTCTGAACAGCCTGATAGACAGAATGATATACTGCTCTGGTCTGAACAGAATGATATACTGCTCTGGTCTGAACAGAATGATATACTGCTCTGGTCTGAACAGAATGATTGAACAGAATGATATACTGCTCTGGTCTGAACAGAATGATAGAACAGAATGATATACTGCTCTGGTCTGAACAGAATGATATACTGCTCTGGTCTCAACAGAATGATATACTGCTCTGGTCTGAACAGAATGATATACTGCTCTGGTCTGAACAGAATGATAGAACAGAATGATATACTGCTCTGGTCTGAACAGAATGATATACTGCTCTGGTCTGAACAGAATGATAGAACAGAATGATATACTGCTCTGGTCTGAACAGAATGATATACTGCTCTGGTCTGAACAGAATGATATACTGCTCTGGTCTGAACAGAATGATATACTGCTCTGGTCTGAACAGAATGATAGAACAGAATGATATACTGCTCTGGTCTGAACAGAATGATATACTGCTCTGGTCTGAACAGAATGATATACTGCTCTGGTCTGAACAGAATGATATACTGCTCTGGTCTGAACAGAATGATATACTGCTCTGGTCTGAACAGAATGATATACTGCTCTGGTCTGAACAGAAATCAGATATACTGCTCTGGTCTGAACAGAATGATATACTGCTCTGGTCTGAACAGAATGATATACTGCTCTGGTCTGAGCAGAATGATATACTGCTCTGGTCTGAACAGAATGATAGAACAGAATGATATACTGCTCTGGTCTGAACAGCCTGATAGACAGAATGATATACTGCTCTGGTCTGAACAGAATGATATACTGCTCTGGTCTGAACAGAATGATATACTGCTCTGGTCTGAACAGAATGATATACTGCTCTGGTCTGAACAGAATGATAGAACAGAATGATATACTGCTCTGGTCTGAACAGAATGATAGAACAGAATGATATACTGCTCTGGTCTGAACAGAATGATAGAACAGAATGATATACTGCTCTGGTCTGAACAGAATGATATACTGCTCTGGTCTGAACAGAATGATATACTGCTCTGGTCTGAACAGAATGATAGAACAGAATGATATACTGCTCTAGTGTCTGAAGACAGAATGATATACTGCTCTGGTCTGAACAGAATGATATACTGCTCTGGTCTGAACAGAATGATATACTGCTCTGGTCTGAACAGAATGATATACTGCTCTGGTCTGAACAGAATGATATACTGCTCTGGTCTGAACAGAATGATATACTGCTCTGGTCTGAACAGAATGATAGAACAGAATGATATACTGCTCTGGTCTGAACAGCCTGATAGACAGAATGATATACTGCTCTGGTCTGAACAGAATGATATACTGCTCTGGTCTGAACAGAATGATATACTGCTCTGGTCTGAACAGAATGATATACTGCTCTGGTCTGAACAGAATGATTGAACAGAATGATATACTGCTCTGGTCTGAACAGAATGATAGAACAGAATGATATACTGCTCTGGTCTGAACAGAATGATAGAACAGAATGATATACTCTCAGGTCTGAACAGAATGATATACTGCTCTGGTCTGAACAGAATGATATACTGCTCTGGTCTGAACAGAATGATATACTGCTCTGGTCTGAACAGAATGATAGAACAGAATGATATACTGCTCTGGTCTGAACAGAATGATATACTGCTCTGGTCTGAACAGAATGATATACTGCTCTGGTCTGAACAGAATGATATACTGCTCTGGTCTGAACAGAATGATATACTGCTCTGGTCTGAACAGAATGATATACTGCTCTGAACAGAATGATAGAACAGAATGATATACTGCTCTGGTCTGAACAGAATGATATACTGCTCTGGTCTGAACAGAATGATATACTGCTCTGGTCTGAACAGAATGATATACTGCTCTGGTCTGAACAGAATGATATACTGCTCTGGTCTGAACAGAATGATATACTGCTCTGGTCTGAACAGAATGATAGAACAGAATGATATACTGCTCTGGTCTGAACAGAATGATAGAACAGAATGATATACTGCTCAGGTCTGAACAGAATGATATACTGCTCTGGTCTGAACAGAATGATATACTGCTCTGGTCTGAACAGAATGATATACTGCTCTGGTCTGAACAGAATGATAGAACAGAATGATATACTGCTCTGGTGAACGATAGAACAGAATGATATACTGCTCTGGTCTGAACAGAATGATATACTGCTCTGGTCTGAGACAGAATGATATACTGCTCTGGTCTGAACAGAATGATAGAACAGAATGATATACTGCTCTGGTCTGAACAGAATGATATACTGCTCTGGTCTGAACAGAATGATATACTGCTCTGGTCTGAACAGAATGATATACTGCTCTGGTCTGAACAGAATGATATACTGCTCTGGTCTGAACAGAATGATATACTGCTCTGGTCTGAACAGAATGATATACTGCTCTGGTCTGAACAGAATGATATACTGCTCTGGTCTGAACAGAATGATAGAACAGAATGATATACTGCTCTGGTCTGAACAGAATGATAGAACAGAATGATATACTGCTCAGGTCTGAACAGAATGATATACTGCTCTGGTCTGAACAGAATGATATACTGCTCTGGTCTGAACAGAATGATATACTGCTCTGGTCTGAACAGAATGATAGAACAGAATGATATACTGCTCTGGTCTGAACAGACAGAATGATATACTGCTCTGGTCTGAACAGAATGATAGAACAGAATGATATACTGCTCTGGTCTGAACAGAATGATATACTGCTCTGGTCTGAACAGAATGATATACTGCTCTGGTCTGAACAGAATGATATACTGCTCTGGTCTGAACAGAATGATAGAACAGAATGATATACTGCTCTGGTCTGAACAGAATGATATACTGCTCTGGTCTGAACAGAATGATATACTGCTCTGGTCTGAACAGAATGATATACTGCTCTGGTCTGAACAGAATGATATACTGCTCTGGTCTGAACAGAATGATATACTGCTCTGGTCTGAACAGAATGATATACTGCTCTGGTCTGAGCAGAATGATATACTGCTCTGGTCTGAACAGAATGATAGAACAGAATGATATACTGCTCTGGTCTGAACAGAATGATAGAACAGAATGATATACTGCTCTGGTCTGAACAGAATGATATACTGCTCTGGTCTGAACAGAATGATATACTGCTCTGGTCTGAACAGAATGATATACTGCTCTGGTCTGAACAGAATGATAGAACAGAATGATATACTGCTCTGGTCTGAACAGAATGATAGAACAGAATGATATACTGCTCTGGTCTGAACAGAATGATAGAACAGAATGATATACTGCTCTGGTCTGAACAGAATGATATACTGCTCTGGTCTGAACAGAATGATATACTGCTCTGGTCTGAACAGAATGATATACTGCTCTGGTCTGAACAGAATGATAGAACAGAATGATATACTACTCTGGTCTGAACAGAATGATATACTGCTCTGGTCTGAACAGAATGATAGAACAGAATGATATACTGCTCTGGTCTGAACAGAATGATATACTGCTCTGGTCTGAACAGAATGATATACTGCTCTGGTCTGAACAGAATGATATACTGCTCTGGTCTGAACAGAATGATATACTGCTCTGGTCTGAACAGAATGATAGAACAGAATGATATACTACTCTGGTCTGAACAGAATGATATACTGCTCTGCTCTGAACAGAATGATATACTGCTCTGGTCTGAACAGAATGATATACTGCTCTGGTCTGAACAGAATGATATACTGCTCTGGTCTGAACAGAATGATATACTGCTCTGGTCAACAACCCTCATCTTTTCTTTCCATTTGACATTTTGGTCATTTTATCAGACACTCTTAACCAGAGCAACTTACATGAGCAATTATGTTAAGCTCCTTAATCAAGGACACACCACCATATTTTTCAGAGTTGGCTCGGAGAGTCAAATCAGGCGACCTATCAGGTTACTGGCACAACGCTCCTAACCCGGTAGGATACCTGCCTCCCGCTCCTCCCCCTCCCTGACCTCCCCACGCTCTCCCTCCTCCCTGACCTCCCGCTCTCCATCCCTCCCTGACCTCGCTCTCCATCCCCTCCCTGACCACCTCTCTCCCCCCCTCCCTGACCTCCTCTCTCCCTCCCAGACCTCCTCCCTCCCCCTCCCTGACCTCCTGACCTCCTCTCTCCCTCTCCTGACCTCCTTTCTCCCCCTCCCTGACCTCCTCTCTCCCCCCTCCTGACCTCCTCTCTCCCCCCTCCCTGACCTCCTCTCTCCCCCTCCCTGACCTCCTCTCTCCCCTCCTCTCTCCCACCTCCCTGACCTCTCTCTCTCCCCCCTCCTGACCTCCTCTCTCCCCCTTCCTCTTGTACTCAGTCGCAACATGACACAAACACAAGTATGCAAGTACACAAACACACATTATAAAACCCCGTGGTATTGCCAGTCTATGCAGTTTGTTGGTCCTCTCTCTCTCTCTCTCTCTCTCTCTCTCTCTCTCTCTCTCTCTCTCTCCCCTCCCTGACCTCCTCTCTCTCTCTCTCTCTCTCTCTGAAAACAGATTGAATGAATGAAGGACAGGACACAAACACACGACAGGGGTCACACCGGTCTCAGAGGTCACGGCACTGCGCTGCACAGCTGTAAAAACACACCGGATAAAAGAACACGCTGTGAGGAGGGAGGAGAGAGGACCCGGGAAGCATGAGCAAGTTCCTACATAAACACAAGCTAGCCCAGGGGGTGAAAGGTAGAGGAGAGAGGACCAGGGGAACGCAGAGCAAGTTCCTACATAAACACAAGCTAGCCCAGGGGTGAAAGG
>NW_027037279.1:0-570 GCF_034236695.1 Oncorhynchus nerka
TCTAGATCAGAGCAGTAGGGGATGAACTGGTGGCAGTAGGGATGACCAGGTATGTTCTCTTGATAAGTGTGTTTAGTGAGTTCTCTAGATCAGAGGCAGTAGGGATGTTCAGGTATGTTCTCTTGATAAGTGTGTTTAGTGAGTTCACTAGATCAGAGGCAGTAGGGATGTTCAGGTATGTTCTCTTGATAAGTGTGTTTAGTGAGTTCTCTAGATCAGAGGCAGTAGGGATGTTCAGGTATGTTCTCTTGATAAGTGTGTTTAGTGAGTTCACTAGATCAGAGGCAGTAGGGATGACCAGGTATGTTCTCTTGATAAGTGTGTTTAGTGAGTTCACTAGATCAGAGGCAGTAGGGATGACCAGGTATGTTCTCTTGATAAGTGTGTTTAGTGAGTTCACTAGATCAGAGGCAGTAGGGATGACCAGTGTTTAGTGAGTTCTCAGATTGATAGGTATGTTCTCTGATAAGTGTGTTTAGTGAGTTCTCTAGATCAGAGGCAGTAGGGGATGACCAGGTATGTTCTCTGATAAGTGTGTTTAGTGAGTTCACTAAGTGTGTTTAGTGAGTT
>NW_027037279.1:1070-18507 GCF_034236695.1 Oncorhynchus nerka
ATTTGTAAATGATGCCAGAGTGTTGGAGTGTGGTCCTGGCTATCTGTTTTCTTTTAAATGATACTGCCTGGTTTGCTTAATATAATACATTTGAAACGATTTATACTTTTACTTTTGCCCACTTAAGTATATTTGATCAATTACATTTACTTTTGATACTTAAGTATATTTAAAACCAAATAATTGTATACTTTTACTAAAATTATTTTACTGGCTGACTTTCACTTTTACTTGAGTAACTTTCTATTAAGGTATCTATACTTTTACTCAAGTATGAAAATGGGGTACTTTTACCACCCCTGCCTAGTAAGCGCACTTTGTATGAATGCAAACAATAGAAATCCTATTAAATTGTTCTAATTTAAACCCCCATCCAACTAGCGGCGCTGTTTTGCGTTTCCGAGTTTGATCCCCGCTAGTAGAACCAAGGATTTTTCTCAAATTCCTTGACTAGAACACGGAAGTAGATTTGAAGACGACACTTCTTGTGTGGGGTCAAGGCATACTGACTGAGCTGAATAAGTTACTCAACTGAAAATGTCTAAACTACAGATGTTGCGTGTGTTTTTGAATGAGCGTTTAACGGCGGCTGCTGTGGAGATTTTCGGTGCAGTTGAGAAAACGGTAGTGGAGTACCAGGAGGAGAATGATCGGCTACGGAGACTGCTGCGGATCACACCAGAGATACAACTATGTAGAAGAGGTGCGTATATAGTGTTGAGGAGGAATAGTGTACCGTGTCTGGGAGAGACTTCACCATTAATTTTCTTAATTCAGGTTCACGCAAAGGTCGTTTTAAGTAACTATGCTATTTTTCGTCCTCATTGTCGAACTTAATAAATAATGCACCCTCAATTAAAGAACGAATTTTACTAGTTATACAATCGTGTAATTAAGAAATTAGCTGGAAGGAAACTAACTATATGTATTATGTTGTAAGGAAACGGTGGCGAAGGTTATCATTGCAAATGAACGCGGATCCAAGTTAAGTTCACACACGCGACCAGTCATGAGGTCTCTAACAAACAGATAGTGGTTCAGACCATTCATGAGGTCTATAAAACACACAGATACTGGTTCAGACCAGTCATGAGGTCTATAAAACACACAGATACTGGTTCAGACCAGTCATGAGGTCTCTAACAAACAGATAGTGGTTCAGACCATTCATGAGGTCTATAAAACACACAGATACTGGTTCAGACCAGTCATGAGGTCTATAAAACACACAGATACTGGTTCAGACCAGTCATGAGGTCTCTAACAAACAGATAGTGGTTCAGACCAGTCATGAGGTCTATAAAACACACAGTGGTTCAGACCAGTCATGGGGTCTATAAAACACACAGATAGTGGTCCAGACCAGTCATGAGGTCTATAAAACACACTGATACTGTTTGTTTATTGTCATAGTGACAACTGCAAATAATACTTCAATGTACATGTAGGCCTCATGAAAAATAACATAGTAACTCATACTTTTAAATGCAACAACAATCCCTGTTTAGGCTGAGCATATTTTAACGTATGTCATTGCCTCCTTGCTCAAGTGGTTTGCAAGTTGTTGTTTCATTCAATGTTTCTAATGGTTGTGAATTCCTTTGGGTCTTCCTTTTCACCCTGATCTCTGTCTGTCCTGTGCAACTATTTACATTGCATCAGTGGAACAATGTTATCAGAACCGAATAAAAGTGATCACAACAATGCACTTTATCTCCTCGACTTTCCCCAACATGCATTTTCTATGCCGTAGGCCTGTTTTACATTCAGCAATTAGCAAGAGCAAACCTGCTGCTTTCCCCTAATAGGCTATTAGGCTTAGTATTTTTTTTTTTAACTAAATAAATGTCCTACAGCTTTTCCTGGGATTTCACGAGAAGAGGAATGGTCTATTGTGGGGAGGCTTGTGTAGCCTATAGCCAGTTGTGCACAATTTTCATCATAGGTACACTTCAATTATGACAGACAAAATGAGAAAAAAAATCCAGAAAATCACATTGTAGGATTTTTAATGAATTTATTTGCAAATTATGGTGGAAAATGAGTATTTGGTCAAGAACAAAAGTTTATCTTAATACTTTGTTATATACCCTTTGTTGGCAATGACAGAGGTCAAACGTTTTCTGTAAGTCTTCACAAGGTTTTCACACACTGTTGCTGGTATTTTGGCCCATTCCTCCATGCAGATCTCCTCTAGAGCAGTGATGTTTTGGGGCTGTTGCTGGGCAACACGGACTTTCAACTCCCTCCAAAGATTTTCTATGGGGTTGAGGTCTGGAGACTGGCTAGGCTACTCCAGGACCTTGAAATGCTTCTTACGAAGCCACTCCTTCGTTGCCCGGGCGGTGTGTTTGGGATCATTGTCATGATGAAAGACCCAGCCACATTTCATCTTCAATGCCCTTGCTGATGGTAGGCTTTGTTACTTTGGTCCCAGCTCTCTGCAGGTCCTTCACTAGGTCCCCCCGTGTGGTTCTGGGATTTTTGCTCACCGTTCTTGTGATCATTTTGACCCCACGGGGTGAGATCTTGCGTGGAGCCCCAGATCGAGGGAGATTATCAGTTGTCTTGTATGTCTTCCATTTCCTAATAATTGCTCCCACAGTTGATTTCTTCAAACCAAGCTGCTTACCTATTGCAGATTCAGTCTTCCCAGCCTGGTGCAGGTCTACAATTTTGTTTCTGCTGTCCTTTGACAGCTCTTTGGTCTTGGCCATAGTGGAGTTTGGAGTGTGACTGTTTGAGGTTGTGGACTGGTGTCTTTTGTACTGATAACAAGTTCAAACAGGTGCCATTAATACAGGTAACGAGTTGAGGACAGAGGAGCCTCATAAAGAAGAAGTTACAGGTCTGTGAGAGCCAGAAATCTTGCTTGTTTGTAGGTGACCAAATATTTATTTTCCACCATAATTTGCAAATAAATTCATTAAAAATCCTACAATGTGATTTTCTGGATTTTTTTTCTCATTTTGTCTGTCATAATTGAAGTGTATCTATGATGAAAATTACTTTTTGCTTTACATAGTTGAATGTGCTGACAACAAAATCACACAAATTATCAATGGAAATCAAATTTATCAA
Source organism: Oncorhynchus nerka (assembly GCF_034236695.1). Lineage (NCBI taxonomy): Eukaryota > Metazoa > Chordata > Actinopteri > Salmoniformes > Salmonidae > Oncorhynchus > Oncorhynchus nerka. The sequence continues at coordinate 4,152 of NW_027037279.1, forward strand.
CCCATGGAGGTCTGGATTTGGAGTCACACTCAAAATTAAAGTGGAAAACCACACTACAGGCTGATCCAACTTTGATGTAATGTCCTTAAAACAAGTCAAAATGAGGCTCAGTAGTGTGTGTGGCCTCCATGTGCCTGTATGACCTCCCTACAACGCCTGGGCATGCACCTGATGAGGTGGCGGATGGTCTCCTGAGGGATCTCCTCCCAGACCTGGACTAAAGCATCCGCCAACTCCTGGACAGTCTGTGGTGCAACGTGGCGTTGGTGGATGGAGCGAGACATGATGTCCCAGATGTGCTCAATTGGATTCGGGTCTGGGGAACGGGCGGGCCAGTCCATAGCATCAATGCCTTCCTCTTGCAGGAACTGCTGACACACTCCAGCCACATGAGGTTTAGCATTGTCTTGCGTTAGGAGGAACCCAGGGCCAACCGCACCAGCATATGGTCTCACAAGGGGTCTGAGGTTCTCATCTCGGTACCTAATGGCAGTCAGGCTACCTCTGGCGAGCACATGGAGGGCTGTGCGGCCCCCCAAAGAAATGCCACCCCACACCATGACTGACCCACCGCCAAACCGGTCATGCTGGAGGATGTTGCAGGCAGCAGAACGTTCTCCACGGCGTCTCCAGACTGTCACGTGCTCAGTGTGAACCTGCTTTCATCTGTGAAGAGCACAGGGCGCCAGTGGCAAATTTGCCAATCTTGGTGTTCTCTGGCAAATGCCAAACGTCCTGCACGGTGTTGGGCTGTAAGCACAACCCCCACTTGTGGACGTCGGGCCCTCATACCACCCTCATGGAGTCTGTTTCTGACCGTTTGAGCAGACACATGCACATTTGTGGCCTGCTGGAGGTCATTTTGCAGGGCTCTGGCAGTGCTCCTCCTGCTCCTCCTTGCACAAAGGCGGAGGTAGCGGTCCTGCTGCTGGGTTGTTGCCCTCCTACGGCCTCCTCCACGTCTCCTGATGTACTGGCCTGTCTCCTGGTAGCGCCTCCATGCTCTGGACACTACGCTGACAGACACAGCAAACCTTCTTGCCACAGCTCGCATTGATGTCCCATCCTGGATGAGCTGCACTACCTGAGCCACTTGTGTGGGTTGTAGACTCCGTCTCATGCTACCACTAGAGTGAAAGCACCGCCAGCATTCAAAAGTGACCAAAACATCAGCCAGGAAGCATAGGAACTGAGAAGTGGTCTCTGGTCACCACCTGCAGAACCACTCCTTTATTGGGGGTGTCTTGCTAATTGCCTATAATTTCCACCTGTTGTCTATTCCATTTGCACAACAGCATGTGAAATTTATTGTCAATCAGTGTTGCTTCCTAAGTGGACAGTTTGATTTCACAGAAGTGTGATTGACTTGGAGTTACATTGTGTTGTTTAAGTGTTCCCTTTATTTTTTTTGAGCAGTGTATATACAGGGTACCAGTATGACTATATATATATATATATATACTATATATATATATATATATATATGACCCTCCTCTCCTTCCCTCCAGACTCCCTGCAGCTCTCTGTCTCTGAAGAAGAGGTTCCCCCTGAGCAGCAGCACTGTGAGCAGGAGTGGAGCCCCAGTCTGGGACAGAAGGACCCAGAGACCAAACAGATTAAAGAGGAACAGGAGGAAGTCAGGACCAGTCAGGAGGAAGAGCAGCTTCAAGGGCTCTTTGATACCAAAGACTCCATATTCACTACTTCCTGTGTGAAAAGTGAATGTGATCAGAAGGACCCATGTCAAGAAGCCGTACTAGCTGAACACCCAACTCTCAGTCCACTGAAAACGTCTAAACTACAGTTGTTGAGTGTGTTGTTAAATGAATGTTTAACGGCGTCTGCTGCTGAGGAGATTTTTGGTGCGATTGAGGAAACTGTAGCAGAGTACCAGGAGGAGAATGATCGGCTACGGAGACTGCTGCGGAGGACACCAGAGATACAACTATGTAGAATAGGTTAGTACATAGATCTACTGATAGTTAGCAATAGTTCTAGTAAATGAATAAACTGTTTAGGCTTTCAGTGGTCACCATTTCAACATTTTGTAGAAGTGGTTTTAGCCCCAACGTGGCAGTGCTTTCCCTTTGCTTGGACAGCAGCTCCACACATTTATGTTTCCATTCTGACTCCAGTGCCACATTGGTGATGTGATTCATTTCTAAACACCCACTTCTCCTTATATGGTTCCTTTCGAAACGCCCACTTCTCCTTATATGGTTCCTTTCGAAACGCCCACTTCTCCTTATGGTTCCTTTCGAAACGCCCACTTCTCCTGAGAGATGACATACAGTAGGTGGCAGCATTGAGACCCTGAGGGAGGACTGCTCTGAGGGAGGACTGCTCTGAGGGAGGACTGCTCTGAGGGAGGACTGCTCTGAGGGAGGACTGCTCTGAGGGAGGACTGCTCTGAGGGAGGACGTCACAGCTGGACACTGCGTGCCCCTTATGGGCATAATGTCTCTGGTCCAGGTTAAGACTCCCAACAGGGTCACCAGGAGGGATCAGCCAATGAAGTTGGAAGTCCCTCCCACTTGACGACATTAAAATGGTGGAAGCCCTTAATGGTGCTGCCCAGGGTAATACTGCCTTTTGGTCAGTAGAGGCCTCTGTCATTCTCTAGGTGGTTTCCCTATCCTGACCAGCACTACATTTTCCCTCTTGCTACTTGTCCTCCTGATGTCACATACAGTATGTATTCAGCAGTATGTGGATACCCCTTCAAAGTAGTGGATTTGGCAATGTCAGCCACACCTGTTGCTGACAGGTGTATAAAATCGAGCACACCCCCATGCAATCTCCATAGACAAACATTGGCAGTAGAATGGCCTTTTACTGAAGAGCTCATTGACTTTCAACGTGGCACCGTCATAGGATGCGAACTTTCCAAGTCAGTTTGTCAAAATTTCTGCGCTGCTGAAGCTGACGGTCAACTGTAATTGTTGTTATTGTGAAGTGAAAAGGTCTAGGAGCAACAACGTCTCAGCTGCGAAGTGGTAGGCCACTCAAGCTCACAGAGCGGGACCGCCGAGTGCTGAAGAGCGTTTTGCTTAAAAATGTTATGTCCTCTGTTGCAACACTCACTACCATGGCCGAGCAGCCGCACACAAGCCTAAGCTCACCATGTGCGATGCAAAGCGTCGGCTGGAGTGGAGTAAAGCTCGCCGCCATTGGACTCTGGAGAAGTGGAAACACGTTCTCTGGAGAACATTACCTGCCCCAATGCATAATGCCAACGGTAATATTTTGGTGGAGGCAGAATAATGGTCTGGGGCTGTTTTTCATGGTTCGGGCTCAGTCCCTTAGTTCCAGTAAAGGGAAATCTTAACGCTACAGCACAGAATGACATTCTAGACCCTAGTCGATCACCAAATATTTCTGTAGAAAAGCCAACAAACGATAAAGGCTTGTGCTACTTTTTAAAGTTTTTTATTGTGTTGAGCTGTTGCCGGTAAGTGCACTTGATTCAGCAGCCCTACTGTACCACTGTTGCCGGTAGGTGCACTTGATTCAGCAGCCCTACTGTACCACTGTTGCCGGTAGGTGCAGTTGATTCAGCAGCCCTACTGTACCACTGTTGCCGGTAGGTGCAGTTGATTCAGCAGCCCTACTGTACCACTGTTGCCGGTAGGTGCACTTGATTCAGCAGCCCTACTGTACCACTGTTGCCGGTAGGTGCACTTGATTCAGCAGCCCTACTGTACCACTGTTGCCGGTAGGTGCACTTGATTCAGCAGCCCTACTGTACCACTGTTGCCGGTAGGTGCACTTGATTCAGCAGCCCTACTGTACCACTGTTGCCGGTAGGTACACTTGATTCAAAAGTCCTGCGCACCGGGTAAGCAAAGTGTTCCCATGAGACAAACTACGCCTACCTGGTGGACCGGCAAATCTGTGACTAAATCAAGTGCACCTACTGCGCTGCCCAATCGGATAGGTTAAATCACCGTGGCGACAGAGCTTCCCTGGCCACAGCCAAGTTTAAGCTACTAGTTTACGTCAGATTTAATATCTTTTAAAATATGACCACAGAGAGACTCAACGAATACAGCAAAGAGTTGCTGTTTTTTATGAGTGAGTTTAAGTTTATATTCAGCACTGTCACTGTTTTTATTCAACACTTTTTTACAAAACAAAAATGATTTTGAACGGGCATCCAAGTCGGAAACTCTGGCATCTTTCCAGAGCTCTGACTTTTCGACCTGAAGATCTCTGAGGTCGTGATTTGACCTTGTTTACTATCAAATGCAGGTACCATCAGTCCAGTAAAATACAAAAAGCTAATTATTTCAATTCATCCTCCACAGTGCATCACAAGTGCTAAACCGACTGATCTATTTTGAAAGCTCGAGTTTTGAAATATAATATGGTCAGATTAATAATATTGGCAGGCCAATCATATAGCCAATATGCTGTGATAATTTATTAGGCCTAGTGCCCAGACCTCACTCCTACAACTGTTTGTGTGAGGTTAATGTTTAAAAAAACAAATCTGTGCGGTAGATCTCAGCTTTCTTTTTGACTGCGAACGTGATATTGACTCAGAAAAGGTTGGTGACCACAGTTCTAGATGATTCTGTGCCTCCAGTTTGTGGCAACAGTTTGTGGAAGGCCGTTTCGTGCTTCTGCAGGACAATTCCCTAGAGCACAAGTGAGGTCCGTACAGAAATGGTTTGTCAAGATCAGTTTGGAAGTTCTTCACTGGCCTGCACAGAGCCTTGACCTCAACCCCATCGAACAACTTTGGGATGAATTGGGACGCCAACTGCGAGCCAGGCCTAATCGCCCAACATCAGTGCCCAACCTCACTAATGCACCTGTGGCTGAGTGCAGCCTCCACTGTTACAGCAGCAAAGGGGAGACCAACTACATATTAATGACAAGCAGGTGTCCACATACATTTGGTCATGTAGTGTACTCAGCTGGTGTTCACATACGTTTGGTCATGTAGTGTACCATGCTGTTCTTATGGTTTATTGGGCGTGCAGCTAAATTATAGTTCTAAGAGATCTTTGTCTTGTGAATTTGTCAAGTAGCGTCTGTTGTAAATAATTGTGTTGAGCTTGTTCGCTAGCTCATACGCGTCCGCTAGTGTTAGCGTTAGCATTTGCATTAAGAATGAATGGGTATTTAGCATGCTAGCTAACGATGTTAGCCTTGTTAGCATTAGTCATTTTGTGGTGCTGGTTGGCTATTTCAATTGGTGTAACTCGCTCTTGTATATTCTGTTTATGTAATGTAGATGTACCTACACTCTTGTACTGTTCATTTAGTACATTTACCCACGTTTAGCATGTCTACGAACCAATTAGCCTGTTTGGTTCATTGGATTGTGACTGGACCAATCAATGCCTGTTGTATTGTATAGCAGGTACCTCACCTGTGCATGTACAGTGTTTTTAACGGGGGCATAAAATGTACCAATACTATAATCTACTTTTTATTATGACTTTTCACTGGATAGGATTCTCAGTTATCTGAACCCAGAGTGGTCAGATGTGTGTTTTGAATGTGGACATCTCTTTCCATTAAATCAATCAATCAAATGTATTTATAAAGCGCTTTCTACATCAGAAGATGTCACAAAGTGCTTGTACAGAAACCCAGCCTAAAACCCCCAAACAGCAAGCAATGCAGATGTAGAAGCACGGTGGCTAGGAAAAACTCTCCTAGAAAGGCAGGAACCTAGGAAGAAACCTAGAGAGGAACCAGGCTCGGAGAGGTGGCCAGTCCATCTGGCTGTTCTTCAATATGTTAAAACATTCATAGATTACCAAATAATAAGCACAGTGGTTGTAGAGGGTGAAACCGGTCACCACAGGAGTAAATGTCAGTTGGCTTTTCATAGCCGATCATTCAGAGGTCGAGACAGCAGGCGCGGTAGAGAAGAAGAGAGAGGGTCGAAAAGGTAGCGGGGCAAGGTAACACGTCAGGGTTTATAGACACAGACAAAAAAACAGAAATTGGATCAGCAGCACGACCAGGTGGACTGTGGACGGGGACAGCCTCATCCCTGTTCCCATCCATTAAACTCCCCTTAACTCGGACATCTCTTCCCATTAAACCCCCCTTAACCCGGACATCCGCCTCATCCCTGTTCTGATCAGACATGCTGTAGTGGATGCTAAGCTTAACCTTAACCTAAGGTTCTTATGCCAATCATGGTCCTTCGATCCTACTCATTAGCAACAGTGTGTTCAATAGTAGGCATGTTAACCCACCACCTATATGGCTTGTGTGAAGGAAAGCAAATACCTAGCTAGCTATCTGCACTCAGGCTGTATAGATCATAGAGATCCATGCTAAGGAAGCAAATACCTAGCTAGCTATCTGCACTCAGGCTGTATAGATCATAGAGATCCATGCTAAGGAAGAACATTGAAATTGAATGTCATAGAGATCTATAATTCATGAGTGATTCCAAATTCTGTTATAAATAACCTCTGCTCCTCCTCTCCTTCCCTCTAGACTCCCTGCAGCTCTCTGTCTCTGAAGAGGAGGTTCCCCCTGAGCAGCAGCACTGTGAGCAGGAGTGGAGCCCCAGTCTGGGGCAGGAGGACCCAGAGACCAAACAGATTAAAGAGGAACAGGAGGAGGTCAGGACCAGTCAGGAGGAAGAGCAGCTTCAAGGTCTAGAGCCTGATATCATGAAGTTCATATTCACTCCTTCCTGTGTGAAAAGTGAATGTGATCAGGAGAACCAAACCCAGACTGTGGAGAACAGAGAGAGTGACTCTAAACCAGTGGATCTCACACCTTTTGTCACTGTGACCCACATTAAGGGTCTCAACATTCCCTGTGACCCTCCAGATAATCAAAACATTGCCTCCAGCCACAGTTCAGCTGTAAGCAGCTACACAGTAGGACTTGACAACAGTCCACCATTGGATCCCAGTCCACCATTGGATCCCAGTCCACCATTGGATCCCAGTCCACCAATGGGGGAACACCACTGCCATGACTGTGGAGAAACATTTGCTCTGAAATCTGACCTGCAGAAACATGTGACTCTCACCAAGAAGAGACCCAGTGACTGCAGCTTCGGCAATAAACTCTACAACTCCACCTGTAAACTGAAGGCCCATGTCCAACCCTGTATCTGTCCAGTTTGTGGAAAGATAATCAAATACAAAGGAGATCTGTCCAGGCACATGAGTATTCACACAGGAGAGAAACCATTTGTCTGTGGTGACTGTGGGAAAAGCTTCAGTCAGAAGGGAAACCTGAACTTGCACAAACTGACTCACACAGGAGAGAAACCATTTAGCTGTGGTGACTGTGGGAAAAGCTTCAATCAGAAGGGAGACCTAGGGAAACATATACTGACTCACACACAACAGAAAACATTTAGCTGTGGTATCTGTGGGAAAAGCTTCTATCATAAGGGGAACCTTACAGATCATATAAGGACTCACACAGGAGAGAAACCATTTAGCTGTGGTGACTGTGGGAAAAGCTTCAATTTGAAGGGGAACCTAAGGAAGCATAAACTGACTCACACAGGAGAGAAACCATTTAGCTGTGGAGACTGTGAGAAAAGCTTCACTCAAAAGTCTAACCTGCTGACGCATGTGAAAAACATCCACAAAGGAGGAAAACAGGATGAAAATTAGGACAAAGATCTTCTGTGGGAAGATGGGAATTAAAAGGCCGGATGTGGACAACAAAAGCACAGCAACTCTGGATCATTCATGATGTGGGATTCAGATAAATACCTGTGTGGTGAACGTACTTTTGTAACGCTTTCTATGTAAATAAAGTTTGATTTGATTTCAATGATGATGTAACAATCCAACAGTTCAGAGTTTACTATTTCCAAGTGAGGTGGTCCTCCCCTAATCTTTTGCTTCGGCCTGATGGTTATATCAGCACATTTTGTGAACATGTGGTCATTTAAAATGTGTATACAATTATCTTTGTTTTTGTGGATAAATTTACTCCTGACAGATATCTTTTATGAAGTTTTGCATTTTAGAATGTCTCTAAATGTACTGAGAGAATGGTCTGACTTGATGTTTTCAATATATTAAAACATGTTTACTTTACAGAAAATGTGTGTCTGTCCAAGAGTTTTTCTCATCCATTTTCACTAAATACTGCTCATTCATGATATTGATTTAATATTGTATCGAGTAATTATATTCAGTTTACTTCTGAGAAATAATTTATTCATACAGATTATCCTATATTTTGATACGGAATAGATGTGGATCCTAATTGTACTGGACCCCTCTTCCCAACAGCTAAAGGCCCTGAAGCTTCTGCACATGTATGATATTCTCTACAACTTGCAGAAAACATGCTACTCTGGTGAATGGTGCTCGTTTAAGTTAGATCAAAGCTGAATCAATGTCTGCCAGATTGCATAACGATCACAGTGTTCGACATAACAGAACCGAATATAATAGCATAGTGTAGCATGCGCCACAAGGCTAAATATGTACATTGATTGAAACAAAACACAGGTAGTCTACAGTTTGTTAACACCCTCTGCTCTACCGGGGGGTAAACATCTCCAACACAGGAGGCTGCTGTGGCCGTACCAGCGCGAATTGAATGACATGATCTGTTTGATACCATTCTACTTACTTATTCCGGTCCAGCCATTACCACAAGCCCGTCCTCAAATAAGATTGGCTGACTTTCACTTTTACTTGAGTAACTTTCTATTAAGGTATCTTTACTTTTACTCAAGTATGAAAATGGGGTACTTTTACCACCCCTGCCTAATAAGCGCACTTTGTATGAATGCAAACAATAGAAATCCTATTAAATTGTTCTAATTTAAACCCCATCCAACTAGCGGCGCTGTTTTGCGTTTCCGAGTTTGCTACCCGCTAGTAGAACCAAGGATTTTTCTCAAATTCCTTGACTAGAACACGGAAGTAGATTTGAAGACGACACTTCTTGTGTGGGGTCAAGGCATACTGACTGAGCTGAATAAGTTACTCAACTGAAAATGTCTAAACTACAGATGTTGCGTGTGTTTTTGAATGAGCGTTTAACGGCGGCTGCTGTGGAGATTTTCGGTGCAGTTGAGAAAACGGTGGTGGAGTACCAGGAGGAGAATGATCGGCTACGGAGACTGCTGCGGAGGACATCAGAGATACAACTATGTAGAAGAGGTGCGTATATAGTGTTGAGGAGGAATAGTGTACCGTGTCTGGGAGAGACTTCACCATTAATTTTCTTGATTCAGGTTCACGCAAACGTCGTTTTAAGTAACTATGCTATTTTTCGTCCCCATTGTCGAACTTAATAAATAATGCACCCTCAATTAAAAAACGAATTTTACTAGTTAAACAATCGTGTAACTAAGAAATTAGCTGGAAGGAAACTAACTATATTTATTATGTTGTAAGGAAACGGTGGCGAAGGTTATCATTGCAAATTAACGCGGATCCAAATTAAGTTCACACACACGACCATTCATGAGGTCTCTTTTTATTTTATTTATTTCACCTTTATTTAACCAGGTAGGCTAGTTGAGAACAAGTTCTCATTTGCAACTGCGACCTGGCCAAGATAAAGCATAGCAGTGTGAACAGACAACACAGAGTTACACATGGAATAAACAATTAACAAGTCAATAACACAGTAGAAAATAAAAAAAATGGGCAGTCTATATACAATGTGTGCAAAAGGCATGAGGAGGTAGGCGAATAATACAATTTTGCAGATTAACACTGGGGTGATAAATGATCAGATGGTCATGTACAGGTAGAGATATTGGTGTGCAAAAGAGCAGAAAAGTAAATAAATAAATTTTAAAAAAACAGTATAAAAACAGTATGGGAATGAGGTAGGTGAAAATGGGTGGGCTATTTACCAATAGACTATGTACAGCTGCAGCGATCGGTTAGCTGCTCGGATAGCTGATGTTTGAAGTTGGTGAGGGAGATAAAAGTCTCCAACTTCAGCGATTTTTGCAGTTCGTTCCAGTCACTCTAACAAACAGATAGTGGTTCAGACCATTCATGAGGTCTCTAACAAACAGATAGTGGTTCAGACCAGTCATGAGGTCTATAAAACACACAGATACAGGTCCAGACCATTCATGCGGTCTATAAAACACAGATACTGGTCCAGACCATTCATGAGGTCTCTAACAAACAGATAGTGGTTCAGACCAGTCATGAGGTCTCTAAAACACACAGATACAGGTCCAGACCATTCATGAGGTCTATAAAACACAGATACAGGTTCAGACCATTCATGAGGGCTATAAAACACTCAGATACAGGTTCAGACCAGTCATGAGGGCTATAAAACACACAGATACAGGTTCAGACCAGTCATGAGGGCTATAAAACACACAGATACTATTTGTTTATTGTCATAGTGACAAAAAAACTAATGTTTGAGTTCCTTGCTCAGAACATGAGAACATATGGAAGCTGGTGGTTCCTTTTAACATGAGTCTTCAATATTCCCAGGTAAGAAGTTTTAGGTTGTAGTTATTATAGGACTATTTCTCTCGGTGTTAGCAGATGTTATTGGTCACACAAACGTGGTTAGCAGATGTTATTGTGGGTGTAACGAAATGCTTATGCTTCTAGCGCTGACAGTGCAGTAATATCTAACAAATTACACATCATATACCTAATACACACACATCTAAGTAGGAATGAATTAAGACTATATACAGATGGACAAACGATTTCAGAGCGGAATGGACGAAGATACAGTAGAATAGTATAGAATACATATGAGATGAGTAATGCAAGATATGTAAACATTATTAAGTAAATGAGATACCGTAGAATAGTATAGAAAACAGCCTCTAATGTGCTAGTGATGGCCGTTTAAACAGTCTGATGGCCTTGAGATAGAAGCTGTTTTTCAGTCTCTCAGTCCCAGCTTTGATGCACCTGTACTGACATCGCCTTCTGTGGATGACAGTGGGGTGAACAGGCAGTGGCTCGGGTGGTTGTTGTCCTTGATGATCTTTTTGGCCTTCCTGTGACATCGGGTGCTGTAGTTGTCATGGAGGGCAGATAGTTTGCCCCCGGTAATGTGTTGGGCAGAAAGCACCACCCTCTGGAGAGTCTTGCGGTTGCAGGCGGTGCAGCTGCCATACCAGGCGGTGATACAGCCCGACAGAATGCTTCAATTGTGCATCTGTAAAAAAAAAAAATAGTGAAGGTTTTTGGTGACAAGCCAAATTTCTTCAGCCTCCTGAGATTGAAGAGGTGCTGTTGCGCCTTCTTCACCACCCTGTCTGTGTGGGTGGACCAATTCAGTTTGTCAGTGATGTGTTCGCCAAGGAACTTGAAGCTACTGCGGTCCCGTCGATATAGATAGGGGGGTGCTCCCTCTGCTGTTTCCTAATACTGGATTAAATAGTGATGTAATAATAACTGCGTACTCTACCTCTCTCCACTGATCTCCACAGGGATCTGCTCAAAGGGCTCCAGGACTCCTCCTCCACCACCTCCCATTCCTCTTAGGTCAGAGCATCAACAGGACTCATTTTAGCCAATGCAATATCAATTTAGGCTTGTTTTGCTACAGACATAGACTTTGGCATAAACTGGTCCATAAAAGACTGCGTTGCTGTGGGTCTCAGAGTTGGCCTACTTGACTGAGTGGATACATCTCCACGTGTGGAGGTGCTGGTTCCACCACTATCACTAGCAGGCCTACTTGACTGAGTTTATACATCTCCACCACTATCACTAGCAGGCCTACTTGACTGAGTGGATACATCTCCACCACTATCACTAGCAGGCCTACTTGACTGAGTGGATACATCTCCACCACTATCAGTAGTAGGCCTACTTGACTGAGTGGGTACATCTCCACCACTATCACTAGCAGGCCTACTTGACTGAGTGGATACATCTCCACCACTATCACTAGCAGACCTACTTGACTGAGTGGATACATCTCCACCACTACCACTAGCAGGCCTACTTGACTGAGTGGATACATCTCCACCACTACCACTAGTAGGCCTACTTGACTGAGTGGATACATCTCCACCACTACCACTAGTAGGCCACTAGTGGAGGCCTACTTGACTGAGTGGATACATCTCCACCACTACCACTAGTAGGCCTACTTGACTGAGTGGATACATCTCCACCACTACCACTAGTAGGCCTACTTGACTGAGTGGATACATCTCCACGTGTGGAGGTGCTGGCTCCACCACTACCACTAGTAGGCCTACTTGACTGAGTGGATACATCTTCACCACTATCACTAGTAGGCCTACTTGACTGAGTGGATACATCTCCACCACTATCACTAGCAGGCCTACTTGACTGAGTGGATACATCTCCATCACTATCACTAGTAGGTCTACTTGACTGAGTGGATACATCTCCACCACTATCACTAGCAGGCCTACTTGACTGAGTGGATACATCTCCACGTGTGGAGGCCTGCTAGTTTCTGGAAGCTCAGCTACAGCTAGCTTCACAGCTGGGTGCACAGTTCCCATACGCCGGTCTAGGTTGTGTGTAGAACCAGCTTTATATGAGATTTTGTTTTAGCAAATTCTACGCTGTGCTCTAACATTGTCTATATTTATTAAAATGCATCCAAATGCTACTGTGCTTCCGACTCATTTTCCAGCTGTTGTTTTCACAGCTGTCCTTCCTCTCTCTCCTCGACTGCTAAGTGTGTGACTGTGAGCGAGTTGACTCGGCCCTCCCGCACAAACCTTGGGTTCATTGGTTGACACTGCGTGTCTGATTGACAGGAACAACAAGTGAGGCTGTTAGTCTGAGCAGACAGTCAGAACGAATGTGCGTGCACACATAATTTGTTAATTATATTAATTTAAATCTTTTGATTATTCATATCTTAATTTTTTAAATATTTTTTATAAATAGATTCTTAAATAGGCTCTTCTGATATTGCTTGCCAGCTCCCAAAGTTAACCTACAAGAGCCGGCTCCCAACGTTAACCTACAAGAGCCGGCTCCCAACGTTAACCGACAAGAGCCGGCTCCCAACGTTAACCGACAAGAGCCGGCTCCCAACGTTAACCGACAAGAGCCGGGCTCCCAACGTTAACCTACAAGAGCCGGGCTCCCAACGTTAACCGACAAGAGCCGGGCTCCCAACGAGCCGGGCTCCCAACGTTAACCGACAAGAGCCGGGCTCCCAACGTTAACCGACAAGAGCCGGGCTCCCAACGTTAACCGACAAGAGCCGGGCTCCCAACGTTAACCGACAAGAGCCGGGCTCCCAACGTTAACCGACAAGAGCCGGGCTCCCAACGTTAACCGACAAGAGCCGGGCTCCCAACGTTAACCGACAAGAGCCGGGCTCCCAACGTTAACCTACAAGAGCCGGGCTCCCAACGTTAACCTACAAGAGCCGGCTCTTAGAACCGACTCGTTGGCGAACGACCCATCACTATTAGATAGAACGTTGCGCCCCACCCGCCTTTGGGGAAAGCAACCCGTGGTTACCTAGGTTACCCGTTGTCTCACAATAAAAATAAAAAAACGTTTTCAAACACAATTTTCTTGTCTGCTTGTTTAAGTCAATTACAAAATTACATTTTAAGAGAAATATGTCTAAACATGTCTAAAAATATATAATTTTCAGTATTGCTCCAGAGCGTTCTCACTACTTAGAAAAGCAAAATATTGTAGGGCTTCCCTCATGCCCCTTTTTCATGATGGTGCTAGCAGCAGAGTGGGTGCTAGCGATGAACCGACCGGAACATTTAGACGGCCAAGACCAACAACACAAACAAACAGACGACTGTATACAGCTACAAACAGTGAATGGCGTTACAAACTGTCTAAACTAAACAAGTTAAATGTGTTAACTGTGATGAAATGTTTTCCACATACATAGCTAGCTATGTGTAGCCTACTTGTGTAGCCTACTTGGCTCCCCACAATTTCCCACTCTCTCATGCAGAATAGCCTGAAGCCACAGTGCTTTTCTCACAGGCTATATTTACATGCGCGGTAGCATTAGGTTGGGATTTTTGACCTGGTTATGTGTACTGGACATTAAACAACACAGCAGCCTTTCGCCATGTTTTGTTTCTGTATTACAAAAAATCAAGTTGGCACCGGGGGTCAATGGGAAATAATGTTTGTTTTCCCCAATTAGCGGCTGTGCTCCCGGGGAATTCCGTATTATTTATTACTTGAATCCCGAATTTCAGAAAAATTGGTCACAGAATTTCTGCAATTCAATTGGCTACAATGTGAAATCATGGTAGTCACAAACCCCTGTTTTGTGCGGCTACATTGCGCAAGTGTACACCTGATGCTCCCAGAGAGATTCTCGCGTAAAATACAGAGGTAGCCATTACTCCAATCGGTCCTACTGAAAAACGAATTGTCCCGGTGGATGTATTATTGTGTTGCCATGTGTTGCT
>NW_027037280.1:0-18508 GCF_034236695.1 Oncorhynchus nerka
AAAGATTCAGTGAAAAGTGTGACGGAGCGGTTTCTAAAGCTCCACTGTTGCTTAGCTGTACTGAAGGGATGAAATGTCAGTTATAAAGCGGTTATTGCTATTGTAAACATTGCAGCACTATTTATCACAAATTCATGAAGCTTTTTCTTATGGTATATTTTCAGACCTTACTGAGAGTTCAACCACTACAGCAGCCCCACAACCATCTACAACCACACGAGGAGGTATTATTGTCACCTGATCTTTAACCTGGAAGAAGATAATGCAGGGTTTCCCAAACTTCAACCGGGGGACCCCAGGGGATACACATGTTGGCGTTCTTTTTTCCCGAGCACTACATGGCTAATTTTAAAATAATCAACTTTCATCAAGCTTATTTAAATAAGCTGTGTAGTGCTAAGTCAAAAACCAAAACGTACACCCCTTGGGGTCCCCATGACCAAGTTTGGGAAACGCTGAGATTAAGAACCATCTTCGTACTGCAGAAATAATTGTTATTCAAGCATGACAACAGTGTATTTGGCATATGATATATTTTCAGGTAGCACTGAGAGTCTGACCACCACAGCAGCCCCACAACGATCTTCAACCACACCAGGTATAATCATCGTCTGATCTTTAAGTTTAAGTAGATTGTGAGTTGTGCAGTAATAGCAGAACTCTGTTCAAATAGTATAACAAATCTACCAAGCACTTAATGAGCTTGTGTGTTGCAGTAGAACCAACAGAACTGTACCAAAAGTGAAAACCCTGCAGATCTGTATTTTTGAAAAGCCACATTTTCACCTCACATAGACAGCTGTGTTGTGAACTGACACACAGCAACATTCTAAATGTGGGAAAGGGGATATCTAGTCAGTTGTACAACTGAAATGTGTCTTCCTCATTTAACCCAACCCCTCTGAATCAGAGCGATAACGGGATCCCTGTTTGTATTTGAAATCAAATACATTCCAAGTTGTTTTGGGATCTGTCATGTAGAACTAGAAAGTAAAGTTGTCTAACTCGATGTCATGATCACCTCTGATCAGGAGCTAGAAGTGGGTCAGATCTGGTTTATGTGCCAATATGTTTTGGAATGTGTATGGTTGTGTATTTGGCTCCTCTGGCCATATTTAGTTTGACAGTCGAGATACTTTTCAACTTTTTTGGCTTCTCTGCCTTTTGGCTAAGATCAAGTGTAGTATCTCTTAAAAATCTGTTCCAGTCAGTTTAATATCTGCTACGTCCCTTATCTGGGGACCATATATGAAATTGTATTTTGGAACGGGGAGATGGAATAGGGGCTTGCTCTGTCCCCTGCATGCATCGACCTAGTAATGCAGGCTCTCCAGGAAGGGTGCACCTCTCTGGCTGCAGGTAGCCTAGTGGTTAGAGAGGTGAGCCAACAACAAGAAGGTTGCCAGTTTGAATCCCGAGTCGTGAGGGAAGTGAACCCACCCCCCCCCCCACACACACACACAACTGCTCCAGGTTAGACAGGCTCCTACCTGTCCAACCTGTATATGTGCGGCTGACCGGAGCGGGAGAGTAAAGCGTAATCATAATCCAGACGCTGAGACGTCGTCCTGCGTCCCATTGTCACATAGCTACGCAATTCTGAGACTCATCTCCCAGTACGCGTTCCCTATTAATTTAAATGTTTAGACAGTTATAGAAATAGCTTGAATTCGATCCCAATGCTCCAATATTTTAGAACACTGCTGTGCGTACATGTTTGATACTCTGATAGACCCTTAAGTGCTGAAGCAGGGTCAGTGCAGCAGCATGGTATTAAATGTTGAGACTATACATTAGCGGTTGGATGTCAAATTGTAAACATTAGGCCTAGCTAGATAGATCAAAAGTTAGCTCGCTAGTTAACTATGTATTAAACACTTTCCATAGAATTTCAAAGTGCCTAAAGAGCAACAAAACAAACAAGCAAAGGTCAAGTCTTTCAAAGCTGCATCCTCCAAAGATGGAGGGTCAGTTCATGGCTTGAGCGCCAGGAGCGAGACAGAGGATGGTAGATGACGATAAGGGAGTCTGCTGTCTGCTGAAGCTCCTGTAGATGGCAAGTCTGGGAACCAGCCTGAGTCGTATAGCCACTGGACTTCTCCTCTTCCACTCTGTAGCACCCACTTGGGTGATGCCTCAGCAGCTCTGCGCGCCAGACATCTCACCACACTAAGTTCAGAATAGTAGCCAGTCGTCCACTCTACGAGCCCTCTGCCTTAGCTCTGCTGGGTTCCACTGTCTCATTCCTCTCACACTTCAGCCACCAACTCAAATGATGTTCTCAAAAGAAAAAAAAAGATTGTACTGTGTCCAGATGCATTTTTCAAGCAAAAACACTAGTCAGCTAGCTAGCCAGCCTAAGTGTTAACCTGTTAGTTAATTTGAAAATCCGTGGCTCAAACCCCCAGATATATGCAAAGAAAACACAATGTTATCAAAAATGAATAATTCAAAACAACTATGTACAAATTTACGGGAGCTCTGTTCTTAGGCCGCTACTGGGAGACGACATGGCAACTATAGAACATGTCCTAAACACCTTTCCAGCGCTGCGGGGGCATTACGTTTGTAGAAGTGTAATTTTGGTGTCATTTGCGCAAGTTTTGGACCACATGAAAGCTGCTGAGATTGCATTCTTTCCTACAATAATTCAGAGAACGTTAGCAATATAGAACGCATGGAAATGTATAAATTAATGTCAATATATCTCCCCTGAAACCTGAATGCATACGCTACTCTTAAGATATTAATCCCATTACCTTGCTTCAATTTTAACTGTGGGAATTAGGCCTTTTTAAAAATGTTTTTTGTAATTGTTTCAATATTTTATATCAATACTTTAGCACACCAGATTCTATTGCTCAATAGGACTTTGAAAAGCAGAATTGGGTGTTTGAGCAGGGCTGTAACAAAAGCATGCATACCCATTAGATGGAATGTTAGCCACATGTTTTATACAGTACGTTTACTTTTTTCACCATATTGCGTATCTAATACCACAAGTATTATATCAAAGTCCATGTTAGTTTTGTAGTAGTGCTATCAAGTAATTTCCTGTTGTGAGAAATCATTACATAACATGGGTTTACTTGTATGGCAGTTTGCATTCATTTATATGTTAGTACTAGAACCAGGAAATAATCTAGTACTAGAACGGTTCTTTTTTTCTGTCTCTCCAGGTCTACTTGTGGATCATCTTGCTGGGCTGGTACCAGTAGGCGGGCTGGTGGTGGTGGTGGTGGTGGTATGCATCAGGATATGTAAAAACAAAAAGTTGAAGGAAGAACCTCCCTTGGCCGAGCTCCAAGTTCTAAATCAAAACACATCAATGGGCACAGCAGAACAATGAAAATGATATCTTGTTACTAAGGCTGGCCAGACAATCTGGACCCTCTCTTTCTAAAACTATCCTCCGCCATTGTTGCAACCCCTATTACCAGCCTGTTCAACCTCTCTTTTGTATCGTCCAAGATCCCTAAAGATTGGAAAGCTGCCGCGGTCATCCCCCTCTTCAAAGGGGGTGACACCCAAGACCCAAATCACCTTATACCACCCACCACTGTGACCTGTATGCTCTAGTCGGCTGGCCCTCGCTACATATTCATCACCAGACTCACTGGCTCCAGGTCATCTATAAGTCTATACTAGGTAAAGCTCCGCCTTATCTCAGTTCACTGGTCACGATAACAACACCCACCCGTAGCACACGTTCCAGCAGGTATATCTCACTGATCATCCCCAAAGCCAACACCTCATTTGGCCGCCTTTCCGTCCAGGTCTCTGCTGACTGACTGGAACGAATTGCAAAAATCGCTGAAGTTGGAGACTTATTTCCCTCACCAACTTTAAACATCAACTATCTGAGCAGCTAACCGATCGCTGCAGCTGTACATAGTCAATCTCTAAATAGCCCACCCAATCTACCTACCCCATCCCATACTGTTTTTATTGTATTTACTTTTCTGCTCTTTTGCACACCAGTATCTCTACTTGCACATCATCTGCTCATTTATCACCCATGTTAATCTGCTAAATTGTAATTATTTTCTCCTATGACCTATTTATTGCCTACCGCCTCATGCCTTTTGCACACACTGTATATAGACTTTCTTTTTTCTACTGTGTCATTGACTTGTTTATTGTTTACTCCATGTGTAACTCTGTTGTCTGTCACACTGCTATGCTTTATCTTGGCCAGGTCGCAGTTGCAAATGAGAACTTGTTCTCAACTAGCCTACCTGGTTAAATAAAGGTGAAATTAAAAATGGAAATATTGCCCTGTCTGTGGGCTTGCCATGAGCATTTCTAATCAATCAAATCAAACTCACGGGCATGTTGATTGCTGCTTTGCGCCGGTGGAATCTTTTTGAAAGTGCCTTCTAAATGCAATGTCCCATTCACTTCTATTGGGCGTCAGCTAGTGGTGGCTTAAGTTATGTGACGTTTTGAAGTGGCTGTTTAAAGGGAACAGAACAATGCATTACTGTTTCTCCTGGCCCAAAGACTTGACAGAGTGAGGAGCCTAACAATAAGTTGTGTAAAATCCTAAACTATCCCTTTAAACCCTCAGCCTTACTGTACAACTACTGTACTTTTCTTCAACCTTTATAACAGTTGATCATTGTCAGCATTACATTCTGTGTTCCCTATTCGGGGAGACGTTTATACAGAAGTGCACAATTTACTGTAATGTCATTATACTGATACCAAAACCATTATGTTCTATTGTATGATTACACCTCTTATGATAATGGGATCGTTCAAATACATATTTATGATCCAAGATTTTCTTTAAGGTCAACATAGTTGGATTTTATTTGTATTTTTTACTGAAGGTCATTTGAAAGTAACAAATTGTGCACACTGCTGTTTTTAAATGCACTTTTGTGACAACCTGATGTATGTACAGTTATCTAATTAATATTTTTGCTAATGTAGATGTGAATTGGCCCCCTCGCGATATTAAGACTGGTCGATACACAAACATTCCCTTCAGATAAACGTGACTGTTCTTTTTGTAATGATGGTTCCCTTCAAAAATTAGGGATCTTTTTTTGCCAACTGTCCAGCCATAATGAAATGCTACATTTGATCAGGTAACAATGTGGATGTCTTTTCAATGCTGTCTCATCCTCTATCACAGACCTTTTAGAAGGTCCTGAATCTCCTCTGATTTACTCTATTTTGTTTATGTATAGATGGCAATAATGTTTAGATGATTGAATCTATTTTAGAGAACTCCAAGGAAAATTCTGTGCAATGTTTGACTGACTGCGTTTAGTGTCTCAACTGTGTGGTCCACAATGTGTTTTAAAAATATATATTTTGTATTGTCAACCAGTTGTGGAGTGACACATGTTTCTAACCTTTTGAATAAAATCTTGCTCTTTTCTGATTTGTATCCAAGGTCTATTTGTTATTCACTGCGTTCCACTTTTTGTTACATTACAGCCTTATTCTAAAATGGAATATATTTGTTGTTTTCCTCAATCTACACACAATAGCTCATAATAACAAGGAAAACATGTTTTTTAGAAATTTCTATCTAATTAATAAAACATTCAAAACATACCTTATTTACATAAGTATTCAGACTCGAAATTAAGCTCCGATGCATCCTGTTTCCATTGATCCTCTTTGATTGTTTCTAAATCTTGATTGGAGTCCACCTGTGGTAAATTCAATTGATTGGACATGATTTGGAAAGCTAAACAAGGTCCCACAGTTGGCAGTGCATGTCAGAGGTAAAAAACCAAGCCATGAGATCGAAGGAATTGTCCGTAGAGCTCAGAGACAGGATTGTGGCGAGGCACAGATCTGGGGAAAGGTATTGAAACATTTCTGCAGCATTGAAGTTCCCCAAGAATACAGTGGCCTCCATCATGCTTAAATGGATTGGTCAGGGAGATGACCAAGATCCTGTTGGTCACTGATGGAGCTCCAGAGTTCCTCTGTGGAGATGGGAGAACCTTCTAGAAGGACAACAATCTATGCAGCACTCCACCAATCAGGTCTTTATGGTGGAGTGGCCAGACGGAAGCCACTCCTCAGTAAAAGGCACATAACAGCCCACTTGGAGTTTGCCAAAAGGCAGCTAAAGGACTGACCATGAGAAACAAGATTCTCTGGTCTGATGAAACCAAGATTGAACTCTGGCCTGAATGCCAATTGTCCCGTCTGGAGGAAAACTGGCATCATTCATATGATGAAGCATGGTCTGAATACTTATGTAAATGTGATATTTACTTATTTTTTATATATATGTATATATATGTGTGCACACGTGCCAAAATGTAAACATTTTTTTTGCTTTGTAATGAAATGGTATTGTGTGTAGACTGATGAAGAAAATATAATTTAATCAATTTTAGAATAAGCTGTAACGTAACAATGCGGGGGAAAAGTCACGCGGGTCTGAATACATTCTGAATACACTACATACAGTATAACAGCAGGTTGTTGCGTTTCAGATTTAAAAATATATTTATAGTTGCAGATTTATGGTTAAACCACTACTGTTTTGATAATTGGTCCGTGGATGGAATGGTAGATATGACGTGAATGATTTATGATCACATGTCTACAATGATCTTGTTCAATACATTTCTATCTCTAACACCCTGAACATACTGGTCATGCAATCAACACTGGAATAACACAATAAATACAAAGATGTGAAACCAATCTGGACACATGTAGATCCCATCGTCCACCTACTTAGATGTATGGAGTGGCAGAAGTTTAACCCCGTGTGTCACAGGAGACTTCATAAAACACCAGAAATGTTACTTTTACTCTCAGTATCTTTACATTTTATTCCTGTTTGTCCTCCTATACTCACTCTTGGTCCTCTAGATGACAGGCTTCAACCAAATTGTTCCAGAATCCTCATTTTGTCAGGATCTACAGTGTAAGAGGACAGCTATTTTTTTTTATCTTCATGAAATGCGCAATAAACACCAATGACCGATTTACAGACCGTGAGTTGCACCACATAAGTATTTAAAAAAGACATTTCAGAAAGCTGATTCAATGTGAAAATTAGAATTATTGGGTGCAAATCATTTCTTAGGAGGTCGTCAACAGCAGAAGACACAGAGAGCAGACCCCAGTACAGAGAACATGGGGGCTATGATCAAGGTGATAAACCATGACAACTTCATCCCAACAACAGTAGTAGAGAGCTGATCTGAAATGACAGAATGACAGAATGCCTTCTGGTGTGGGAATATAAAGATTTAATCAGACTTTATTATATTTATCACAATTGAAAAACAATTCTAAACATACTGTATTGAAAACAATCAAGAAATGTATCAAGTGCATGTGAGTACATAAATATTATATTTGTTTCTTCCTACTATGCTTTGGTATAGATTTATAATTTAAATACATAACCTGAATTGACTGAGATTAAACATTGACCAGGTGGATATTTTTAGAACACTCCCAATGCAAAACCACAGTTATGAAGTCATAATGCAGAGTTTACTCACCACCACTGATAAGGGAGAGCTTGGTCCCACTTCCGATCTCAAATATGTTAGCCCTCTGCTCAACACAGTAGTACAGACCCACGTCACTCTCTGAGATGTTCAGTATGCTCAGATTGCTTCTGAACAGGCCTGTGTAATACACTGACTCGAAAACCACATGATCTCGTCCAGGGTAATGTCACAGCCGATGTGTCCCCTGGTTTCACTAGAATCTCATTTTGACCTGCTCCCAAAGCCCCAGAGCATATGGACATTTAAAGGTTTTAACCCTTATTAATAAACAGAATACTGAAACCTAATCAAATATAAACAATGTATCTACCAAGTGGATAAAATACATTTCTACTCACAACATAGAATTGTTAGAGCTGTTCTCTTTTTCATCGTTTCTTGGCAGTTCCTGAAAGAACTGCATAGGATGTGAATGCATCAACACATTTCTTTTTTTCTGTGGTTAACAAGTCCACCTACCACCGGTACAGGAAACAAAGAGAGCCACCAAGAGCCCATCAAGCCATGGTTTGAACTGTATCAGAATGTTAAAAAAAAAAACTGCTCTCATGTTTTCAAGATTCCTCCATTTAACTTTTTGTATTTGCTCATAGAACAGCCAATAGCACAGTTCTATTGAATAAATACTGGAAATGAACAGCTCCATGCAGTGCAGAGGTCATGGAACAAATACATTGCTGTTAACAAACACTGTGGAATAAAACACAATGTTCTTCATCAAATTCATGAGATTTTTGCAAGTAAACTGACAGTGAAAGTTGATCATTTACATTTTAGTCAAAACATGCGAAGGATCAGTAAATCTAGTCGCTGTTCTGCGAAATACATTCTTAATGTGCGTTTCTGATTGACTAATATGTCAGGGGGTAAACATTTTAGGAAATGGTTATTATGCTCCACCACACCCCCAACACTTTAATTTCATGTTTAAGTTTTCTGTAAGTGAAGACTGGGAGGCTGTTCCTGTTACAACGCATGATGAGGACCATGATGACTCTCATCATCAAAAGTGAGTATTGTCTATGAAAATCAAATAATGAATATATGAGACAAATAGTTTGACCATTTAGAATAAAAGCATTTTATGTATTTAGTTCCACCATTTTGAAAAATCTGTAACACTTTACACTACAGTGCCCTTATTACTGTGTAATTATACCTGTACGTGCAGATGAACAAGTATTGTAATTACTCATTGTTACATTGTACTTACACTAACTTACAGCAGTAACCTACCCTAGGTACAATGTAATGATTGTAATGAGTGATTGCAAGACTTAAATTGTTCTTACAGGACTAATTACACAGTAATAAGAGCACTGTAATGTAAAGTGTTATCAAAAAATCACACCGTAAATATTTGTCAACAAAGACCTACAGAGAGGAAGCTAGCCTTTTTTTTTTTTTCAAACCTTTATTTATCCAGGAAAGTCAGTTAAGAACAAATTCTTATTTTCAATGACGGCCTAGGAACAGTGGGTTAACTGCCTATTCAGGAGCAGAACGACAGATTTGTACCTTGTCAGCTCGGGGGTTTGAACTTGCAACCTTCCGGTCACTAGCCCAACGCTCTAACCTCTACCCTGCCGCCTAACATGGGGAATACGATGGAAAACTCTGCTATCTCTCTTTAAAAAAAAAAAAAAACACGTCAACGGACAGCAGAACTATGAAGGTTGGCTAGGCACTATGTTTTTGCCCTGTCTGTGGGCTTGTGATAAGCATTTCTAATCAATCAAATCAAACTCAGGGGCATGTTTTTTGCTGGTCTGCTCTGGTGGAATCTTTTTGAAATTGCTTTCTAAATGCAATGTCCCATTCACTTCTATTGGGCGTCAGCTATGTGACGTTTTGAAGTGGCTGTTTAAAGGGAACAGAACAATGCATTACTGTTTCTCCTGGCCCAAAGCCTTGACAGAGTGAGGAGCCTAACAATAAGTTGTGTAAAATCCTAAACTATCCCTTTAAACCCTCAGCCTTACTGTACAACTACTGTACTTTTCTTCAACCTTTATAACAGTTGATCATTGTCAGCATTACATTCTGTGTTCCCTATTCGGGGAGACGTTTATACAGAAGTGCACAATTTACTGTTAATGTCATTATACTGATACCAAAACCATTATGTTCTATTGTATGATTACACCTCTTATGATAATGGGATCGTTCAAATACATATTTATGATCCAAGATTTTCTTTAAGGTCAACATAGTTGGATTTTATTTGTATTTTTTTACTGAAGGTCATTTGAAAGTAACAAATTGTGCACACTGCTGTTTTTAAATGCACTTTTGTGACAACCTGATGTATGTACAGTTATCTAATTAATATTTTTGCTAAAGTAGATGTGAATTGGCCCTCGCGATATTAAGACTGGTCGATACACAAACATTCCCTTCAGATAAACGTGACTGTTCTTTTTGTAATGATGGTTCCTTCAAAAATTAGGGATCTTTTTTGTCAACTGTCCAGCCATAATGAAATGCTACATTTGATCAGGTAACAATGTGGATGTCTTTTCAATGCTGTCTCATCTCTATCACAGACCTTTTAGAAGGTCCTGAATCTCCTCTTATTTACTCTATTTTGTTTATGTATAGATGGCAATAATGTTTAGATGATTGAATCTATTTTAGAGAACTCAAGGAAAATTCTGTGCAATGTTTGACTGACTGCGTTTAGTGTCTCAACTGTGGTCCACAATGTGTTTTAAAAATATATATTTTGTATTGTCAACCAGTTGTGGAGTGACACATGTTTCTAACCTTTGAATAAAATCTTGCTCTTTTCTGATTTGTATCCAAGGTCTATTTGTTATTCACTGCGTTCCACTTTTTGTTACATTACAGCCTTATTCTAAAATGGAATATATTTGTTGTTTTCCTCAATCTACACACAATAGCTCATAATAACAAGGAAAACATGTTTTTAGAAATTTCTATCTAATTAATAAAACATTCAAAACATACCTTATTTACATAAGTATTCAGACTCGAAATTAAGCTCTGATGCATCCTGTTTCCATTGATCCTCTTTGATTGTTTCTAAATCTTGATTGAGTCCACCTGTAAATTCAATTGATTGGACATGATTTGGAAAGCTAAACAAGGTCCCACAGTTGGCAGTGCATGTCAGAGGTAAAAACCAAGCCATGAGATCGAAGGAATTGTCCGTAGAGCTCAGAGACAGGATTGTGGCGAGGCACAGATCTGGGGAAAGGTATTGAAACATTTCTGCAGCATTGAAGTTCCCCAAGAATACAGTGGCCTCCATCATGCTTAAATGGATTGGTCAGGGAGATGACCAAGATCCTGTTGGTCACTGATGGAGCTCCAGAGTTCCTCTGTGGAGATGGGAGAACCTTCTAGAAGGACAACAATCTATGCAGCACTCCACCAATCAGGTCTTTATGGTGGAGTGGCCAGACGGAAGCCACTCCTCAGTAAAAGGCACATAACAGCCCACTTGGAGTTTGCCAAAAGGCAGCTAAAGGACTGACCATGAGAAACAAGATTCTCTGGTCTGATGAAACCAAGATTGAACTCTGGCCTGAATGCCAATTGTCCCGTCTGGAGGAAAACTGGCATCATTCATATGATGAAGCATGGTCTGAATACTTATGTAAATGTGATATTTACTTATTTTTTATATATATGTATATATATGTGTGCACACGTGCCAAAATGTAAACATTTTTTTTGCTTTGTAATGAAATGGTATTGTGTGTAGACTGATGAAGAAAAATATAATTTAATCAATTTTAGAATAAGCTGTAACGTGCTTTGTAATTAAATGGTATTGTGTGTAGACTGATGAAGAAAAATATAATTTAATCAATTTTAGAATAAGCTGTAACGTAACAATGCGGGAAAAAGTCACGCGGTCTGAATACATTCTGAATACACTACATACAGTATAACAGCAGGTTGTTGCGTTTCAGATTTAAAAATATATTTATAGTTGCAGATTTATGGTTAAACCACTACTGTTTTGATAATTGGTCCGTGGATGGAATGGTAGATATGACGTGAATGATTTATGATCACATGTCTACAATGATCTTGTTCAATACATTTCTATCTCTAACACCCTGAACATACTGGTCATGCAATCAACACTGGAATAACACAATAAATACAAAGATGTGAAACCAATCTGGACACATGTAGATCCCATCGTCCACCTACTTAGATGTATGGAGTGGCAGAAGTTTAACCCCGTGTGTCACAGGAGACTTCATAAAACACCAGAAATGTTACTTTTACTCTCAGTATCTTTACATTTTATTCCTGTTTGTCCTCCTATACTCACTCTTGGTCCTCTAGATGACAGGCTTCAACCAAATTGTTCCAGAATCCTCATTTTGTCAGGATCTACAGTGTAAGAGGACAGCTATTTTTTTTTATCTTCATGAAATGCGCAATAAACACCAATGACCGATTTACAGACCGTGAGTTGCACCACATAAGTATTTAAAAAAGACATTTCAGAAAGCTGATTCAATGTGAAAATTAGAATTATTGGGTGCAAATCATTTCTTAGGAGGTCGTCAACAGCAGAAGACACAGAGAGCAGACCCCAGTACAGAGAACATGGGGGGCTATGATCAAGGTGATAAACCATGACAACTTCATCCCAACAACAGTAGTAGAGAGCTGATCTGAAATGACAGAATGACAGAATGCCTTCTTGGTGTGGGAATATAAAGATTTAATCAGACTTTATTATATTTATCACAATTGAAAAACAATTCTAAACATACTGTATTGAAAACAATCAAGAAATGTATCAAGTGCATGTGAGTACATAAATATTATATTTGTTTCTTCCTACTATGCTTTGGTATAGATTTATAATTTAAATACATAACCTGAATTGACTGAGATTAAACATTGACCAGGTGGATATTTTTTAGAACACTCCCAATGCAAAACCACAGTTATGAAGTCATAATGCAGAGTTTACTCACCACCACTGATAAGGGAGAGCTTGGTCCCACTTCCGATCTCAAATATGTTAGCCCTCTGCTCAACACAGTAGTACAGACCCACGTCACTCTCTGAGATGTTCAGTATGCTCAGATTGCTTCTGAACAGGCCTGTGTAATACACTGACTCGAAAACCACATGATCTCGTCCAGGGTAATGTCACAGCCGATGTGTCCCCTGGTTTCACTAGAATCTCATTTTGACCTGCTCCCAAAGCCCCAGAGCATATGGACATTTAAAGGTTTTAACCCTTATTAATAAACAGAATACTGAAACCTAATCAAATATAAACAATGTATCTACCAAGTGGATAAAATACATTTCTACTCACAACATAGAATTGTTAGAGCTGTTCTCTTTTTCATCGTTTCTTGGCAGTTCCTGAAAGAACTGCATAGGATGTGAATGCATCAACACATTTCTTTTTTTCTGTGGTTAACAAGTCCACCTACCACCGGTACAGGAAACAAAGAGAGCCACCAAGAGCCCATCAAGCCATGGTTTGAACTGTATCAGAATGTTAAAAAAAAAAACTGCTCTCATGTTTTCAAGATTCCTCCATTTAACTTTTTGTATTTGCTCATAGAACAGCCAATAGCACAGTTCTATTGAATAAATACTGGAAATGAACAGCTCCATGCAGTGCAGAGGTCATGGAACAAATACATTGCTGTTAACAAACACTGTGGAATAAAACACAATGTTCTTCATCAAATTCATGAGATTTTTGCAAGTAAACTGACAGTGAAAGTTGATCATTTACATTTTAGTCAAAACATGCGAAGGATCAGTAAATCTAGTCGCTGTTCTGCGAAATACATTCTTAATGTGCGTTTCTGATTGACTAATATGTCAGGGGGTAAACATTTTAGGAAATGGTTATTATGCTCCACCACACCCCCAACACTTTAATTTCATGTTTAAGTTTTCTGTAAGTGAAGACTGGGAGGCTGTTCCTGTTACAACGCATGATGAGGACCATGATGACTCTCATCATCAAAAGTGAGTATTGTCTATGAAAATCAAATAATGAATATATGAGACAAATAGTTTGACCATTTAGAATAAAAGCATTTTATGTATTTAGTTCCACCATTTTGAAAAATCTGTAACACTTTACACTACAGTGCCCTTATTACTGTGTAATTATACCTGTACGTGCAGATGAACAAGTATTGTAATTACTCATTGTTACATTGTACTTACACTAACTTACAGCAGTAACCTACCCTAGGTACAATGTAATGATTGTAATGAGTGATTGCAAGACTTAAATTGTTCTTACAGGACTAATTACACAGTAATAAGAGCACTGTAATGTAAAGTGTTATCAAAAAATCACACCGTAAATATTTGTCAACAAAGACCTACAGAGAGGAAGCTAGCCTTTTTTTTTTTTTTTTTTTTCAAACCTTTATTTATCCAGGAAAGTCAGTTAAGAACAAATTCTTATTTTCAATGACGGCCTAGGAACAGTGGGTTAACTGCCTATTCAGGAGCAGAACGACAGATTTGTACCTTGTCAGCTCGGGGTTTGAACTTGCAACCTTCCGGTCACTAGCCCAACGCTCTAACCTCTACCCTGCCGCCTAACATGGGGAATACGATGGAAAACTCTGCTATCTCTCTTTAAAAAAAAACACGTCAACGGACAGCAGAACTATGAAGGTTGGCTAGGCACTATGTTTTTGCCCTGTCTGTGGGCTTGTGATAAGCATTTCTAATCAATCAAATCAAACTCAGGGGCATGTTTTTTGCTGGTCTGCTCTGGTGGAATCTTTTTGAAATTGCTTTCTAAATGCAATGTCCCATTCACTTCTATTGGGCGTCAGCTATGTGACGTTTTGAAGTGGCTGTTTAAAGGGAACAGAACAATGCATTACTGTTTCTCCTGGCCCAAAGCCTTGACAGAGTGAGGAGCCTAACAATAAGTTGTGTAAAATCCTAAACTATCCCTTTAAACCCTCAGCCTTACTGTACAACTACTGTACTTTTCTTCAACCTTTATAACAGTTGATCATTGTCAGCATTACATTCTGTGTTCCCTATTCGGGGAGACGTTTATACAGAAGTGCACAATTTACTGTAATGTCATTATAGTGATACCAAAACCATTATATTCTATTGTATGATTACACCTCTTATGATAATGGGATCGTTCAAATACATATTTATGATCCAAGATTTTCTTTAAGGTCAACATAGTTGGATTTTATTTGTATTTTTTTTTACTGAAGGTCATTTGAAAGTAACAAATTGTGCACACTGCTGTTTTTAAATGCACTTTTGTGACAACCTGATGTATGTACAGTTATCTAATTAATATTTTTGCTAAAGTAGATGTGAATTGGCCCCTCGCGATATTAAGACTGGTCGATACACAAACATTCCCTTCAGATAAACGTGACTGTTCTTTTTGTAATGATGGTTCCCTTCAAAAATTAGGGATCTTTTTTTGTCAACTGTCCAGCCATAATGAAATGCTACATTTGATCAGGTAACAATGTGGATGTCTTTTCAATGCTGTCTCATCCTCTATCACAGACCTTTTAGAAGGTCCTGAATCTCCTCTTATTTACTCTATTTTGTTTATGTATAGATGGCAATAATGTTTAGATGATTGAATCTATTTTAGAGAACTCCAAGGAAAATTCTGTGCAATGTTTGACTGACTGCGTTTAGTGTCTCAACTGTGTGGTCCACAATGTGTTTTAAAAATATATATTTTGTATTGTCAACCAGTTGTGGAGTGACACATGTTTCTAACCTTTTGAATAAAATCTTGCTCTTTTCTGATTTGTATCCAAGGTCTATTTGTTATTCACTGCGTTCCACTTTTTGTTACATTACAGCCTTATTCTAAAATGGAATATATTTGTTGTTTTCCTCAATCTACACACAATAGCTCATAATAACAAGGAAAACATGTTTTTAGAAATTTCTATCTAATTAATAAAACATTCAAAACATACCTTATTTACATAAGTATTCAGACTCGAAATTAAGCTCCGATGCATCCTGTTTCCATTGATCCTCTTTGATTGTTTCTAAATCTTGATTGGAGTCCACCTGTGGTAAATTCAATTGATTGGACATGATTTGGAAAGCTAAACAAGGTCCCACAGTTGGCAGTGCATGTCAGAGGTAAAAAACCAAGCCATGAGATCGAAGGAATTGTCCGTAGAGCTCAGAGACAGGATTGTGGCGAGGCACAGATCTGGGGAAAGGTATTGAAACATTTCTGCAGCATTGAAGTTCCCCAAGAATACAGTGGCCTCCATCATGCTTAAATGGATTGGTCAGGGTGATGACCAAGATCCTGTTGGTCACTGATGGAGCTCCAGAGTTCCTCTGTGGAGATGGGAGAACCTTCTAGAAGGACAACAATCTATGCAGCACTCAGGTCTTTATGGTGGAGTGGCCAGACTGAAGCCACTCTTCAGTAAAAGGCACATAACAGTCCACTTGGAGTTTGCCAAAAGGCAGCTAAAGGACTGACCATGAGAAACAAGATTCTCTGGTCTGATGAAACCAAGATTGAACTCTGGCCTGAATGCCAATTGTCCCGTCTGGAGGAAAACTGGCATCATTCATATGATGAAGCATGGTCTGAATACTTATGTAAATGTGATATTTACTTATTTTTTATATATATGTATATATATGTGTGCACACGTGCCAAAATGTAAACATTTTTTTTGCTTTGTAATGAAATGGTAAACTGATGAAGAAAAATATAATTTAATCAATTTTAGAATTTTGCTTTGTAATTAAATGGTATTGTGTGTAGACTGATGAAGAAAAATATAATTTAATCAATTTTAGAATAAGCTGTAACGTAACAATGCGGGAAAAAGTCACGCGGTCTGAATACATTCTGAATACACTACATACAGTATAACAGCAGGTTGTTGCGTTTCAGATTTAAAAATATATTTATAGTTGCAGATTTATGGTTAAACCACTACTGTTTTGATAATTGGTCCGTGGATGGAATGGTAGATATGACGTGAATGATTTAAGATCACATGTCTACAATGATCTTGTTCAATACATTTCTATCTCTAACACCCTGAACATACTGGTCATGCAATCAACACTGGAATAACACAATAAATACAAAGATGTGAAACCAATCTGGACACATGTAGATCCCATCGTCCACCTACTTAGATGTATGGAGTGGCAGAAGTTTAACCGTGTGTCACAGGAGACTTCATAAAACACCAGAAATGTTACTTTTACTCTCAGTATCTTTACATTTTATTCCTGTTTGTCCTCCTATACTCACTCTTGGTCCTCTAGATGACAGGCTTCAACCAAATTGTTCCAGAATCCTCATTTTGTCAGGATCTACAGTGTAAGAGGACAGCTATTTTTTTTTATCTTCATGAAATGCGCAATAAACACCAATGACCGATTTACAGACCGTGAGTTGCACCACATAAGTATTTAAAAAGACATTTCAGAAAGCTGATTCAATGTGAAAATTAGAATTATTGGGTGCAAATCATTTTTAGGAGGTCGTCAACAGCAGAAGACACAGAGAGCAGACCCCAGTACAGAGAACATGGGGCTATGATCAAGGTGATAAACCATGACAACTTCATCCCAACAACAGTAGTAGAGAGCTGATCTGAAATGACAGAATGACAGAATGCCTTCTTGGTGTGGGAATATAAAGATTTAATCAGACTTTATTATATTTATCACAATTGAAAAACAATTCTAAACATACTGTATTGAAAACAATCAAGAAATGTATCAAGTGCATGAGTACATAAATATTATATTTGTTTCTTCCTACTATGCTTTGGTATAGATTTATAATTTAAATACATAACCTGAATTGACTGAGATTAAACATTGACCAGGTGGATATTTTTAGAACACTCCCAATGCAAAACCACAGTTATGAAGTCATAATGCAGAGTTTACTCACCACCACTGATAAGGAGAGCTTGGTCCCACTTCCGATCTCAAATATGTTAGCCCTCTGCTCAACACAGTAGTACAGACCCACGTCACTCTCTGAGATGTTCAGTATGCTCAGATTGCTTCGGAACAGGCCTGTGTCATACACTGACTCGAAAACGACCATCAAACCTTTGTTGAGGCTCAGGGGTGTATTTGTCTTTATAGTGATGGCTACTGAAAGAGTGGCATCAGGACGAAGAGCAAACCACATGACCTCGTACTCCAGGGTAATGTCACAGCCAAGGGTGACTGTGTCCCCTGGTTCCACTAGAATCTCATTTTGACCTGCTCCAAAAGCCTCACAGAACACGGAACCTTTCATAAAAACAAAGACCATATTATTGACTGAGGCTATTTAAATAAAATGTTCATAACACATTTACATTTTTTAGACCAAATTAACAGAGTACTTAAACCTAATGAAATATAAACAATGTATCTCCCAAGTGGATAAAATACATTTCTACTTACAGCATAGAATTGTTAGAGCTGTTCTCTTCTTCATTGTTTCCTGTCAGTTACTGAAAGAAGGATGTGAATGCAAGTTCCTTTTTTTTTCTGCGTGTACAAGTCCACCTACCACAGGTACAGGAAACAAAGAGGGCCACCGAGAGCCAGTCAAGGAAAGGTTTAAACTGTATCAGAAGGTTTTTTTAACTGCTCTCAAGTGTGCAAGATTCCTCCATTCATTGTTTTTTGTTGCAACTACGCTGTGATAGTTGAAGTTGAACTATCCTTTCAATTTGAGTCAAAATGTGTAGGAAAAGTACATCTAAGCCCAGTTCTGAGAAATACATTCTAAATGTGCTTTTCTGATTGGATGCCTGGGGATGAACCTTTAGGAAGTGGTTATTGTGCTCCACCACACCCCAACACACTTTCATTTCATGTTTAAGTTTTCTGTAAGTGAGGACTGGGAGGCTGTTCCTGTTACAACGCATGATGAGGACCATGATGACTCTCATCATCAAAAGTGAGTATTGTCTATGAAAATCAAATAATGAATATATGAGACAAATAGTTTGACCATTTAG
>NW_027037281.1:0-18511 GCF_034236695.1 Oncorhynchus nerka
CACTATACACATCACTATACACGTCACTATGCATCACTATACACGTCACTATACACGTCACTATGCACGTCACTATGCACTGTCGCTCGCTATGCGTCATTGCACGTCACTGTCACACGTACGCTGTGCGCGTCGCTGTACGCGTCGCTGTCGCTGTGCGCGTCACTGTGCGCGTCGCTGTCGTCGCGTCGCTGTATGCGTCGCTGTGCGTCGTCGCTGCGCGTCGCTATGCGCGTCGCTATCGCTGTGCGCGTCACTGTGCGTCGCTGTACACGTCGCTATGCGTCGCTATGCACGTCGCTGTGCGCGTCGCTGTGCTGTGCGCGTCGCTGTGCATGCGCTGTGCGTCGCTGTATGCGTCGCTGTGCGCGTCGCTGTCGCTATGCGCGTCGCTGTACATGCGTCGCTGTCGCTATGCACGTCGCTATGCACGTCGCTATGCGCTATGCGTCGTCACTATGCGTCACGTCGCTGTGCGTCGCTGTACGCGTCACTATGCGTCGCTGCATATGCGCGTCACCATGCGTCGCTGTGCACGTCACTATACGTCACTATGCGTCGCTGTATGCGTCACTATGCGTCGCTGTACTATGCACGTCGCTATGCACGTCGCTGTGCGCGTCGCTGTGCGTCGCGTGCGTCGCTATCGCGTCGCTATGCACGTCACTGTGCGTCGCTGTGCGTCGCTGTGCGCGTCGCTGTGCACGTCATATGCTATGCGCGTCACTATGCACGTCGCTGTGCACGTCACTGTGCGTCGCTGTCGCTGTGCGTCGCTATGCGCGTCACTATGCGTCACTATGCGTCGCTGCGTCACTGTCGCGTCGCTGTGCGCGTCACTGTGCGTCGTCTATGCACGTCGCTGTGCGCGTCGCTATACGCGTCGCTATGCGCGTCGCTATGCGCGTCACTATGATCACGTCGCTATGCGCGTCGCTGTGCGCGTCGCTGTGCACGTCAGTTGCGCTGTGCACGTCGCTATGCGCGTCGCTGCGTCGTCTATGCACGTCGCTGTGCGCGTCGCTGCACGTCACTATGCACGTCGCTGCGTATACACGTCACTATGCACGTCGCTATGCACGTCACTATACACGTCACTGTACACGTCGCTGTGCGTCGCTGTACGTCGCTTATGCGTCGTCGTCTATACGCGTCGCTGTGCGCGTCGCTATACACGTCACTGTACGCGTCGCGTCGCTGTGCGCGTCACGTCACTATGCGCGTCACTATACGCTATGCGTCTATCGTCGCTGTCGCGTCACTATACACGTCGCTATACACGTCGCTATGCGCGTCACTATACACGTCACTGTACGTCACTGTGCGCGTCACTATACGTCACTGTCGCACTATACGCGTCGTCGCTGTGCGTCGCGTGCGTCACTATGCACGTCGCTGTACACGTCGCTATGCACGTCGCTATGCACGTCACTATCACGTCGCTATGCGTCGCTGTCGTCGCTATCGCATCACTATGCGCGTCGCTATGCGTATGCACGTCGCACGTCACTGTGCGCGTCACTGTCGCGTCGCTGTGCGCTGTCGCTATGCGTCGCTGTGCACGTCGCATCACTATGCACGTCACTGTGCACGTCGCGTCACTATGCGTCGCTGTGCACGTCACTATGCACGTCGCTGTGCACGTCACTATACGACGTCGTCACGTCGCTATGCGTCACGTCACTCATGCGTCACTGTGCGTCGCTGTGCGTCGCTGTGCGCTGTGCGCTGTCACGTCGCTATGCACGTCGCTGTCGTCTATGCACGTCACTATGCGTCGCGTCGCTATGCACGTCGCTATGCACGTCACTATGCGTCGCTATGCGCATCGCGTCGCTATGCGTCGTCACTATGCGTCGCGTCGCTGTGCGCGTCGCTGTGCGTCGCGTCGTTATGCGTCGCTATACGCGTCGCGTCGCTATGCACGTCGCTATGCACGTCATGTGCGCTGTACGCGTCGCTATACACGTCACTATGCGTCGTCGCTGTACTATACACGTCACTATGCACGTCGCGTCACTATACACGTCGCTATGCGCACGTCACTATGCGTCGCGTGCGTCACTGTGCACGTCACGCGTCGCTGTGCGTCGCTGTGCACGTCACTGCGTCACTATGCACGTCGCTATGCACGTCACTATGCGTCGCTGTGCGTCGCTATGCACGTCGCTACACGCTGTATGTCACTATGCGTCGCTGTGCACGTCGCTGCTATGCGTCGCTGTGCGTCACTGTGTCACTGTCGCTGTGCGCGTCGCGTCGTATGTGCGTCGCTGTCGCGTCGCTGTGCACGTCGCGTCACGTCGCTATGCGTCGCTGTGCGTCGCTGTGCGTCGCTATGCACGTCGCTATGCGTCGTCGCTATGCGCGTCGCTATGCGCGTCGCTATGCGTCGCTGTGCACGTCGCTGTCGCTGTGCGCGTCTATGCGCGTCGCTGTGCGCGTCGCTGTGCGTCACTATGCGTCGCTGTGCGCGTCGCTGTGCGCTGTCGCGTCGCTGTATGCGTCGTCGCGCGTCGCTGTGCGTCGCTATGCACGTCGCTGTGCGTCACTATGCGTCACTGTGCGTCGCTATGCGTCGCTGTCGCGTATGCGCGTCGCTCGCTACGCGTCGCTATGCGTCGTCTGTGCGTCGCGTGCGCGTCGCTGTACGCGTCGCTGTGCGCGTCGCTGTACGCGTCGCTATGCGCGTCGCGTCGCTGTGCACGTCGCTATGCACGTCACTATGCACGTCGCTGTGCACGTCACTGTGCACGTCGCTATGCGTCGCTGTCACGTCGCTATGCACGTCGCTGTGCGCACGTCGCTGTGCACGTCGCTGTGTCACGTCGTCTGTGCGTCGCTGTGCGCGTCGCTGTACACGTCTGTGCACGTCGCTGTGCACGTCGCTATGCGCGTCGCGCGTCGCTGTGCGCGTCACTATGCGTCGCTATGCGCGTCGCTGTATGCGTCGCTATGCGCGTGCGTCGCTATGCGTCGCTGTCACTGTGCACGTCGTCTCCGCTGCGTCGCTGTGCGTCATCGCTGTACGTCACTATGCGTCGCTGTGCGTCGCTGTGCGTCGCTGCTGCGTCGCTACGTCATGTGCGTCGCTGTGCGCGTCGCTATGCGTCGCTATGCGCGTCGCTGTGCGCGTCGCTGTGCGTCACTATGCACGTATGCCACGTCACGCTGCGCGCGTCGCTGTGCGTCACTGCGTCGTATGCACGTCGCTATGCACGTCACTATGCGCGTCACTATGCGCGTCGTCGCTGTCGCACGTCGCTGTACGCGTCGCTGCGCGTGCGTCGTCGCTATGCACGTCACTGTGCGTCGCTATGCACGTCGCTGTGCGTCGCGTCACTGTGCGCGTCGCTGTGCACGTCGCTGCGTCGCTGTGCGTCGATCGCTGTGCGCGTCGCGTCGCTATCACGTCGCTGTGCGCGTCACTATGCACGTCGCTATGCGCGTCGCTGTGCGCGTCGCTGTGCGCGTCGCTGTGCGTCGCTGTGCGCGTCGCTCTGCGCGTCGTTGCGCGTCTATGCACGTCGCTGTGCGTCGTCGCTGTGCACGTCGCTATGCACGTCGTCGCTGTGCGTCTATGCACGTCGCTATGCGCTATGCGTCGCTGTGCGTCGCTATGCGTCGCTGTGCGCGTCGCTATGCGCGTCGCTATGCACGTCGCTGTGCGCTGTCGCTCGCTGCACGTCACTGCGCGTCGCTGTGCGCTGTCGTCATACTATGCGC
Organism: Oncorhynchus nerka; assembly: GCF_034236695.1. Classification (NCBI taxonomy): domain Eukaryota; kingdom Metazoa; phylum Chordata; class Actinopteri; order Salmoniformes; family Salmonidae; genus Oncorhynchus; species Oncorhynchus nerka. The sequence goes on from NW_027037281.1 coordinate 3,727, forward strand.
GTCGCTGTGCGTCGTCATATGCACGTCGCTGTGCGCTGTCGCGTCGCGTCTATGCACGTCGCTATGCGTCGCTGTGCGCGTCGCTGTCGCTGTGCGTCGCTATGCGCGTCGCATGCGTGCGTCGCTATGCACGTCGCTGTGCACGTCGCTATGCGTCACTGTATGCGTCGCTATGCACGTCGCTGTGCGTCGCACGTCACTATGCACGTCGCTATGCGTCTATACACGTCGCTGTCACGTCTATGCGTCACGTCGCTATGCGTCGCTGTGCGTCGCTATGCGTCGCTATGCGTCGCTGTCGCTGTGCGTCACTATGCACGTCGCTGTGCGTCGCTGTGCGTCGCTGTGCGCGTCGCTGTGCGCGTCGCTGTATGCGCACGTCGCGTGTACGTCGCTATGCACGTCACTGTGCACGTCACTGTGCACGTCGCTATGCACGTCACTATGCACGTCGCTGTACGTCGCTGTGCGTCGCTATGCACGTCGCTACGCGATCGCTGTCACTGTGCACGTCGCTGTGCGTCACTATGCGCACGTCGCTGTGCACGTCGCTATGCACGTCACTATGCACGTCACTATGCACGTCGCTGTGCACGTCACTATGCGCGTCTATGCGTCGTGTCGCGTACGTCGCTGTGCACGTCACTATGCGTCACTATGCGCACGTCGCTATGCACGTCGCTGTACGCGCGTCACTATGCACGTCGCTATGCGCGTCACTATGCACGTCGCTGTACGTCACGTCACGTGCTATGCACGTCACTGCGTCGCTACGTCGCTGTGCGTCACTATCACACTATGCACGTCACTATACACGTCACTGTGCGCGTCGCTATACGTCACTATACGTCATCGCTGTACGTCTATGCACGTCACTATGCGCGTCGCTGCACGTCACACGTCGCTATGCGTCGCTGTGCGTCACTATGTGCGTCACTATACACGTCGCTGTACGCGCACGTCACTGTGCGTCGCGTCACTATGCGCGTCGCTGTGCGTCACTATGCGTCGCTGTACGCGTCGCTGTCACGTCACTATGCGTCACTGTGCGCTGTCGCTGTCGTCACTGTGCGCGTCGCTATGCGTCGCTATGCACGTCGCTGTACGTCTGTGCTGTACACGTCACTATGCGTCGCTATGCACACTGTGCACGTCGCTGTGCGCGTCACTGTGCGTCGCTGTCGCTGTGGACGTCGCTGTCACGTCGCGCGTCACTATGCGCGTCGCTATGCGCGTCGCACGTCCCTATACACGTCGCTATGCACGTCGCTATGCGTCGCTGTATGCGTCGCTATACACGTGCTATGCACGTCGCTATGCGCGTCGTCACTGTCGCTGTGCGCGTCGCTGTGCGTCATCGCTGCGTCGCTGTGCGCGTCGCTGTCGCTGTGCGTCGTGCACGTCTGTGCGTCGCTGTGCGTCGCTGTGCGTCGTCACTGTGCGTCGCTGTGCGCGTCGCTGTCGTACGCGTCGCTGTAATGCGTCGCTGTGCGCGTCGTCTATGTGCGTCACTGTGTCACGTCGTCGCGTCGTATGCACGTCACGTATGCGCGTCGCTGTGCGCGTCGCTATGCACGTCACTATGCACGTCACTGCGTCGTCGCTGTGCGCGTCACTATGCACGTCACTATGCGCGTCGCTGTCGCTATGCGTCGCTGTGTCGCGTCGCTGTGCACGTCACTATGCACGTCGCTGTGCACGTCGCTATGCACGTCTATGTCACGTCGCTATCGCTATGCACGTCACTATGCACGTCGCCGTACGTCGCTACGTCACGCTATTGCGTCACTATGCGTCACTATGCGTCACTATGCGTCGCTGTCACTATGCACGTCGCTATGCACGTCACTACACGTCACTGTGCGTCGCTATGCGTCGCTATGCACGTCGCTATGCGTCACTGTGCACGTCACTATGCACGTGCGTCGCTATGCACGTCACTGTACGCGTCGCTCATGCACGTCACTGTGCGTCATATGCACTGTACGTCCGCTGTGCACGTCGCGTCGCTGTGCGTCACTGTCACTGCACGTCGCTGTACGCGTCACGTGTGCACGTCGTCACTATGCGTCGCTGTGCGTCACCATGCGCGTCGCTGTGCACGTCGCTATGCGCGTCGCTGTGCGCTATGCGCGTCGCTGTGCACGTCGCGCGTCGCTGTCGCTATGCACGTCGCTGTGCGTCACGTCGCTATGCACGTCGCTGTGCACGTCACTATACGTCACGTCACTGTTGCGTCGCTATGTCACTATCGCTGTACGTCACTGTGTCACGTCACGCACGTCACTATGCGTCACTATGCGTCGCTATGCACGTCGCTGTGCGCGTCGCTGTGCGCGTCGTCTGTGCGTCTGTGCGTCGCTGTGCACGTCGCTATGCGTCGCTGTGCGCTGTCGCTATGCGTCGCGTCGCACGTCGCTGTGCACGTCGCTGTGCGTCGCTGTGCGCGTCGTTGTGCGCGTCGCTGTGCGTCGCTGTGCGTCGTCTGTATGCACGTCACTGTGCGTCGCTATGCACGTCACTATGCACGTCGCTGCGCCTGTGCGTCACTATGCGTCGCTGTGCGCGTCGCTGTGCGTCGCTGTATGCTATACGTCGCTGTGCGCTGTGCGTCACGTCGCTGTGCACGTCGCTGTACGTCGCGTCACTATGCGTGCGTCGCTATGCTATGCGTCTGTGCGTCACTGCGCGTCGCTGTGCGCGTCGCTGTCGTCACTGTCGCTGTCGCTGTCGCTGTGCGCGTCGCTGTGCGTCGCTGTACGCGTGCGCTGTCGCTATGCGCGTCGCTATGCGCGTCGCTGTCGCGTCGCTGTCGCGTCGCTATGCGCGTCGCTGTGCACGTCGCTGTGCGTCTGTATGCACGTCGCTATGCGTCACTATGCGCGTCGCTATGCGTCGCTGTCACGTCGCTTTGCGCGTCGCTATGCGTCGCTGTGCACGTCGCTGTGCGCGTCGTCTGTTATGCGTCGCTGTACTATGCGTCGCGTCATGCGTCGCTATGCGTCACTATGCGTCGCTATGCACGTCGCTATGCGTCGCTGTGCGTCGCTGTGCGTCGCTGTGCGTCGCGTCGCTGTGCGCGTCACTGTGCACGTCATGCACGTCGCTGTGCGTCATATGCGTCGCTGTGCGTCACTGCGTCGCTGTGCGCGTCGCTGTGCGTGCTGATGCGTCGTCGCTGTGCGCGTCGCTGTCGCGTCGCGTCGCTGTGCGTCGCTCCGCGTGCGCTATGCGTCGCTGTGCACGTCACTGTACGTCGCTGTGCGCGTCGCTGTCACGTCGCTGTGCGTCGCTGTGCGTCGCTGCGCGTCGCTGCGTCGCTGTGCGTCGCTGTCGCTGTGCGCGTCGCTGTGCACGTCGCTATACGCGCGTCGCTATGCGTCGCTGTGCGTCACTGTGCGCGTCGCTATGCGCGTCGCTGTCACTGTCACGTCGCACTGTGCGCGTCTGTACGTCGCGTCACGTATGCACGTCGCTGTACGTCACGTGCGTCGCGCGTCGCTATGCGCGTCGCTGCGCACGTCGCTATGCGCTCGTCACTATGCGTCGCTGTGCGTCGTCTGTGCGCGTACGCGTCGCTATGCACTGTCGCGTCACTGTGCACGTCGCTGTACACGTCACTGTGCGCGTCGCTGTGCGTCGCGTGCGTCGCTGTGCACGTCACTGTGCACGTCGCTGTGCGTCGCTGTACACGTCGCTGTACACGTCGTGCGCTATGCACGTCGCTGTACACATCACGTCACTGTGCGCGTCGCTGTGCACGTCGCTATGCACGTCACTATGCGCGTCGCTATCACGTCGCGTCTATCGCGTCACTGTTGCGTCGCTGTGCGTCGCTGTACACGTCGCTATGCACGTCGCTGTGCGCGTCGCTGTGCGTCGCTGATCGTCTGTGCGTCGCTGTGCGTCTGTCACTCGCGTCGCTCGTCGCTGTGCGTCGCTATCGTCGCTATGCGTCGCGTCGCACGTCGCTGTGCACGTCGCTATGCGCGTCGCTATACACGTCACTATGCACGTCACTATGCACGTCGCTATGCACGTCACTATACACGTCGCTGTGCGTCGTCTGTACGTCGCTATGCGTCGCTGTGCGCGTCGTCGCTATGCGCGCTGTGCGTCACTATGCGTCACTATGCGTCGCTGTGCGCGTCGCTGTGCGCTCACTATGCACGCTATACACGTCACTGTGCGTCGCTGTACACGTCGCTGTGCGTCGCACTCACGTCACTGTGCGTCGTCGCTATGCGCGTCGCTATGCGCGTCACTATGCGTCACACGTCGTCGCTATGCGTCGCTATGCACGTCGCTGTGCGCGTCGCTGTGCACGTCGTTATGCGTCTGCTGTCGCTGTACACGTCGCTGCGTCGTCACTATGCGTCGCTGTGCGCGTCGCTGTGCACGTCGCTGTGCGTCGTCACTGTGCGTCGCTATGCACGTCGTCTGTGCGCGTCGCTATCGCGTCGCTGTACGTCGCTGTACACGTCGCTGTTCGCACGTCGTCGCTGCGCGTCACTGTATGCGTCGCTATGCGTCGCTGTGCACTGTACGCGTCGCTGTCGCGCGTCGCTGCACGTCGCTATGCGCTGTGCGTCGTCACTGTGCGCGTCTATGCACGTCATGCACGTCGCTATGCGTCGCTGTGCGTCGCACGTCGCTGTGCGCGTCGCTGTGCACGTCACACGTCACTATGGACGTCATATGCGTCGTCTATGCGCGTCACTATGCACGTCGCGCGTCTATGCACGTCACGTCGTCACTATGCGTCTATCGTCTATGCACGTCGCTATGCACGTCACTATGCACGTCGCTATGCGTCGCTATGCACGTCACGTCGCTGTCGCGCGTGCGCGTCGCTATGCGTCGCTGTGCGTCGCTGTGCGCGTCACTGTGCACGTCGTGCGTCGCTATGCGTCGCTGTGCGCGTCGCTATGCACGTCGCTATGCGCGTCGCTATACGTCGCTGTGCGTCGTCGCGTCGCTGTGCACGTCGCTATACGTCGCTATGCACGTCGCTGCGCGTCACTATGCACGTCACTATGCGCGTCGCTGTGCGTCACTATGCGTCGCTATGTGCGTCGCTGTACGTCGCTGTCGCGTCGCTGTGCGTCGCTGTGCTGCTATGCGCGTCACTATGCGCGTCGCTGTGCGTCGCTGTGCACGTCTATGCGTCGCTGTACGCGTCGCTGTCACGTCGCTGTGCGCGTCGCTATGCGCGTCGCTGTGCGCGTCGCTGTGCGTCGCTGTACGTCACTATGCGTCGCTACCACGCGTCACTGTGCGTCGCTATGCGCGTCGCTATGCGCGTCGCTGTGCGTCGCTATGCGTCACTGTGCGTCGCTATGCACGTCGCTGTGCGTCGCTATACACGTCGCTGTGCACGTCGTCGCTATGCGCGTCGCTGTGCGCGTCGCTGTGCGCGTCGCTGTGTCGCTATGCGTCGCTGTGCGCGTCGCTGCGTCGCTGTGCGCGTCACTGTGTCGCACGTCGCTGTGCGCGTCGCTGCGTCGCTATGTGCGTCGCTGTGCGTCGCCGTCACTGTACGCGTCGCTGCGTCGTATGCGTGCGCGTCGCTGTGCGCGTCGCTGCGCGCGTCGCGCGTCGCTGTGCACGTATGCTGTGCGTCGCTGTGCGCGTCGCTATGCGCGCGTATGCACGTCACTGTGCGCGTCGCTGTACGCGTCGCTGTGCGTCGCTGTGCGCGTCGCTGTGCGTCGTTGTGCGTCGCACCGTCGCTCACTTTATGCGTCGCTGTGCGCGTCGCTGTGCGTCGCTGTGCGTCACTGCGTCGCTGTACGTCGCTGTGCACGTCGCTGTACGCGTCGCTGTGCGTCGCTGTGCGTCACGTCGCTATGCGTCGCTATGCGCGTCGCTATGCGCGTCGCTGTGCGTCGCTATGCACGTCACTATGCACGTCGCTGTGCGTCGCTGTGCACGCTGTCACTGTGCGTCGCATATGCGTCGCTGTACGCGTCGCTGTGCGCGTCGCTGTGCACGTCCGCTATGCACGTCATATCGCGCGTCGCGTCGCTATGCGCGTCGCTGTACGCGTCGCTATGCGTCGCTGTGCACTATGCGTCACTGTGCGTCATATGCGCGTCGTTATGCACGTCGCTATGTCGCGTCGCTGTGCGTCACTGTGCGCGTGTCGCGCGTCGCTGTGCGTCGTCTGTATGCGTCGCTGTCGTCGCTGTGCGTCGCTATATGCGTCACTGTACGCGTCGCTATGCACGTCGCTGCGTCACTATGTACTGTCGCGTCGCTGCGTCGCTGTGCGTCGCTGTGCGTCGCTCACGTCGCTGTGCGTCGTGCGTCATGCGCGCTATGCGCGTCGCTATGCGCGTCACGTCGCTGTGCGCGTCGCTATGCGTCGCTGTGCATGCGTCGCTGCGCGTCGCTGTGCGCGTCGCTATGCGTCGCTGTGTCGCGTCGCTGTGCGCGTCGCTGTGCGCGTGTGATGCGTCGTCGTCGCTGTACGCGTCGCGCGTCACTGTGCGCGCTATGCGCGTCTATGCGTCGCTGTACGCGTCGCTGTGCGTCGTTATCACGTCGCTGTGCGCGTCGCTGTGCGTCGTCATGCGCTGTGCGTCGCTGTACGCGTCGCTGTGCGCGTCACTATGCGTCGCTGTGCACGTCGCTATGCGTCGCTATGCGCGTCGCTGTGCGTCGCTGTGCACGTCGCTATGCGTCGCTGTCGTCACATCGCGTTGCTGCACGCGTCGCTGTGCGCGTCGCGTCGTTATGCGTCGCTGTGCGTCGCTGTGCGTCGCTGTGCGCGTCGTCGCTGTGCGTCGCTGTGCGTCACTGTGCGCGTCGCTGTGCGCGTCTATGCGCGTCGCTGTGCGTCGCTGTGCGCGTCGCTGTGTGCGTCGCTGTACTATGCGTCGCTGTGCGCGTCGCTGTGCGTCGCTGTACGCGTCGTCGCTGCTGCGTCGCTGTGCGTCGTCGCTATGCCGTCGTTGTGCGTCGCTGTACGCGTCGCTGTGTGCGTCACTATGCACGTCACGTGTATGCGTCGTGCGCTATACGCTGTACGCGTCGCTGTGCGTCGCTGTGCACGTCACTGCACGTCGCTATGCACGTCATATGCGCTGCGCATGCGTCGCTGTACGCGTCACTATGCACGTCGCTGTGCACGTCGCTGTGCGCTGTCACTATGCACGTCGCTGTACACTATGCGTCGCTATACACGTCACTATACACTATGCACGTCACTATACGCGTCGCTTTGCACGTCGATCGTCGCTATACGCGTCGCTGTACGTCGCTATACGCGTCGCTATACACGTCGCTATGCGTCTGTATACGCGTCGCTGTGTGCGTCACTGTGCACGTCACTGTGCGTCGCTATGCGTCGCTATGCGTCGCTGTCGCGTCGCTGTGCGTCGCTGTGCGTCGCTGTGCTATGCGTCGCTGTGCGCGTCGCTATGCGCGTCGCTATGCACGTCGTTGTGCGCGTCGCTCGTCGCTGTCGCGTTGTGCGTCGCTGTGCGCGTCGCTATGCGCTCATGCGTCGCTGTGCGTCACTGTGCGCGTCGCTGTGCACGTCGCTATGCGTCGCTGTGCGTCGCTATGCGCGTCGCTATGCGCGTCGCTGTGCGTCTATGCACGTCGCTGTGCGTCGCGCGTCGCTATACACGTCGCTGTGCGGACTATCACGTCGCGTCACTATGCGCGTCGCTATGCGTCACTATACACGTCGCTATGCGTCGCTGTGCATCGTCGCTGTGCGCGTCGCTATGCACTGTGCGCGTCGCTATACGCGTCGCTATGCGCGTCACTATGCGTCGCTATACGCGTCGCTGTACGCACATCGCTCGTGCGCGTCGCTATGCGTCGCTGTGCGCGTCGCTATACGCGTCGTTATGCGTCGCTGTGCACGTCGCTATGCGCGTCGCTATGCGCGTCTGTGCACGTCGCTGCGTCGCTGTGCACGTCACGCATGCGCTATGCACGTCGCTATGCGCGTCGCTGTGCGTCGCTGTGCACGCACGTCGTTATGCACTGTCGTCGCTATGCGTCGTTATGCGCACGTCGCTGTACGTCACTATGCGCGTCATGTACGTCGCTATGCGCGTCGCTGTGCGTCGCTGTGCGTCGTTGTACACGTCGCTATGCGTCACTCATGCGCGTCGCTGTGCGTCGCTGTGCGCTGTGCATATTGCGTCGCTATGCGCGTCACTGTGCGTCGCTGTACGTCGCTATGCGCTGTCGCGTCGCTATGCGCGTCACTATGCGCGTCGCTGTGCGTCTATGCGCGTCGCTGTGCGCGTCGCTATGCGTCGCTGTCACTGGCGTCATGTGCGTCGCTGCACGTCGCCTGCGTCGCGTCGCTATGCGTCGCTATGCACTGCGTCGCTATGCACGTCATGCGTCGCTATGCGTCGCTGTGCGTCGCCGTGCGTCGCTATGCCCGTCATATGCGCGTCGCTGTACGTCGCTGTGCACGTCGCTGTGCGTCGTCGCGTCGCTGTGCGTCGCTGTGCGCGTCGCTATGCGTCGCTGTGCGCGTCGCTATGCGCGTCGCTGTGCGCGTCGCTGTGCGTCGCTGTGCGTCTGTACGTCACTGTCGTCGCTATACGCGTCGCTGTGCACGTCGCGTCGTCATATGCGTCATCGCGTCGCGTCGCTGTGCGTCGCTGCTGTCGCGCGTCGCTATGCGCGTCGCTGTGCGTCGCTATGCGTCGCTATGCGTCGCTGTGCACGTCGCTGTGCGTGCCGCTGTCGCTGTGTGCGTCGCTGTGCACGCCGTCGCTGTGCGTCGCTGTGCGTCGCTGTGCGTCTATCGCTGTGCGTCGCTGTGCGTCACTGTGCGCGTCGCTATGCGTCGCGTCGCTGTGCGTCGCTATGCGTCACGTCACTGTGCACGTCTTTATGCACGTCACTGTACGCGTCACTGTGCACGTCGCTGTGCACGTCGCTGTGCGTCGCTGTGCGCTGTCGTATGCGCGTCGCTGCGCTGTATGCGTCACTGTGCGTCGCTATGTCGCTGTCGTGCTATGCACTATGCGTCGCTATGCACGTCACTGTGCGCGTCGCTGTCGCTATGCGTCGCTATGCACGTCACTGTACGTCGCGTGTTTATGCGCGTCGCTGTATGCGTCGTCTATACGTCACTATGCACGTCGCTGTGCACGTCGCTGTGCGCGTCACTGTGCGCGTCGCTGCACGTGCTATCGCTGTGCGCGTCACTATGCGCGTCGCTGTACGCGTCGCTGTATGTCGTCTATGCGTCGCTGTGCGTCATATGCACGTCGCTATGCACGTCGCTGTGCGTCGCTATGCGCGTCGCTGTGCGCGTCGCTGTGTACGTCGCGTCGCTGTACGCTTTATGCGCGTCGCTGTGCGTCTATGCGCGTCTATGCGTCGCTTATGCGTCGCTGTGCGCGCCGCTATGCACGTCGCTATGCGCCGCTGTGCGTCGCTGTGCGTCTGTGCACGTCGCTATGCACGTCGCTGTGCGTCACTATGCACGTCGCTGTGCACGTCGCTATGCGCGTCGCCATGCACGTCGCTATGCGTCGCTGTACGTCGCTGTGCGTCGCTCGTCGCTGTACGGCGCGTCACTGTACGCGTCGCTATGCGCGTCGCTATGCACGTCGCTGTGCGTCGCTGTATGCGTCGCTGCGTCGTCGCTGTGCGCGTCTGTGCGGATCGCTATGCGTCGTCGCGTCATGTCACGCGTCGCTGTGCGTCGTCGCTGTCTGTGCGTCACGTCGCTAAGGCGTCACTGCACGTCCGCGTCACGCGTCGTTATGCACGTCGCTGCACTGCGTCGCTGTGCGTCGCCGCGTCGTTAACGTCTATGCGCGTCGCTGTGCGCGCGTCACGTCTATGTACGTCACTGTACGCGTCGCTATGCACGTCGCTATGCGCTATGCGCGTCACTATGCACTATGCGTCGCTGTGCGTCGCTGCGCGTCGCTGTGCACGTCGCTGTGCGTCTGTGCGCGTCGCTGTGCGCGTCGCTATGCGTCGCTGTGCGTCGCTATGCGCGTCGCTCGCTATGCGCGTCGCTATGCGCGTCGCTGTGCGTCGTGTGCGTCACTGCGCTGTGCGCGTCGCTGTACGCGTCTATGCGTCGTTATGCGTCGCTGTGCGCGTCGCTGCGTCGCTGTGCGCGTCGCTGTGCGTCGCTGTGCGGATCGCTGTGCGCGTCGCTGTGCGTCACTGTGCGCGTCACTGTGCGTCTGTCTATGCGTCGCTGTCGTCACTATGCACGTCGCTGTACGGATCGCGTCGTCACTATGCGTCGTCGCTGTACGTCACTGCACGTCGCTGTGCGTCGCTGTATGCGCGTCGCGCGTCGCTATGCGTCGCACTGTGCGTCGCTGTGCGTCGCTGCGCGTCGCTGTACGTCGCGCGTCGCTGTGCGCGTCGTTGTGCGCGTGTGCGTCGCTGTGCGCGTCGCTATGCGCGTCACGCTGTGTGCGTCGCTATTGCGTCGTTATGCGCGTCGGGCGTTGTGCGTCGCTGTGCGCGTCGCTGTGCGTCGCTGTGCGCTCATATACGTCGCTATGCGCGTCGCTGCGCGTCACATCACGTCGCTATACGTCACTACACATGCGCTATACGTCACTATGCGCGTCGCTATGCACGTCACTATGCACGTCACTATGCGTCACTGTGCACGTCGCTATACACGTCACTATACACGTCACTATGCAGATCGTTGCACTATGCACGTCGCTATGCATCACTATGCACGTCGCTGTGCGGATCGCTATACGGTCGCTGTATGCACGTCACTATACGTCACTGTCGCTATGCACGTCACTGTGCGTCGCGTCGCTGTACGCGTCACTGTGCACGTCGCTGTGCACGTCACTGTGCGCGTCGCTGCACGTCACGTCGTCTATGCGTCGCTATGCACGTCGTTATGCGTCGCTATGCACTGTTGCGCGTCGCTGTCGTCTGTGCGCGTCGCGTACGTCGTCTGTGCGTCGTTGTCGTCTGTACGCGTCGCTGTGCACGTCACGTGCACGTCGTCGTTATGCGTCTATGCACGTCGCTCGTGCGTCACTATGCGCGTCGCTGTGCGCGTCGCTGTACGCGTCGTCTATGCACGTCGCTGTGCGCGTCACTGTGCGCGTCACTGTGCGTCGCTGTGCACGTCGCTATGCGCGTCACTATGCGTGCGTCGCTATGCGCGTCGCTATGCGTCGCTATGCACGTCACTATGTCACTATGCGTCACTGTTATGCGCGTCGCTACGCGTCGCACGTCGCTGTGCGGCGCTATGCACGTCGCTATGCGCGTCGCTATGCACGTCGCTATGCGTCGCTGTGCGCTCGCTATGTGGACGTCGCTGCGCGTCGTCACGTCGCTGTGCACGTCGTCTATGTCACTATGCGCGTCGCTGCGTCGCTGTCACGCGATCGCGTCGCTATGCGCGTCACTATGCACGTCGCTATGCGTCTAACGTCTATGCGTCACTATGCACGTCACTATGCGTCGCACGTCACTGTGCACGTCACTGTCGTCATATGCACGTCACACGTCGCGTCGCTATGCGTCGCGTCGCTGTGCACGTCGCTATGCGTCGCTATGCGTCGCTATGTCGCTATGCGCGTCGCTATGCGTCATGCGCGTCGCTGTGCGCTGTGCGTCGCTGTGCGCGTCGCTGTACGCGTATGCGTGCACGTCGCTGTGCACGTCTGTACGTCGCTGTGCGTCGCTGTGCGTCGCTGTGCGCTGTGCGTCGCTATGCGTCGCTATGTCGCTGTACGTCGTCGCTGTGCACGTCGCTATGCGTCACTGTGCGCGTCACTGTATGCGTCACTATGCGCGTCACTGTGCGTCACTGTGCGCGTCGCTGTGCACGTCACTGCACTGTCGCTATGCGTCGCTGTCGCGTCGCTATGTCACTATGCGTCGCTGTGGCGTCGCTATGCACGTCGCTATGCACGTCGCTATACACGTCACTATACTGATGCGTCGCTATACGCGTCGCTGTGCACGTCGCTATGCACGTCACTATGCACATCACTATACACGTCACTATACACGTCACTATGCGCGTCACTATGCGTCGCTATGCACGTCACTGTGCGTCACTGTCGCGTCGCTGTGCGTCGCTGTGCGTCGCTATGCGTCGTCGCTGTGCGAGCGTCACTATGCGCGTCGCTGTGCGGTCGCTATGTCACGTCACTATGCGTCGCTATGCACGTCACTATGCACGTCGCTATGCACGTCGCTATCGCTATGCGTCGTCACTGTGCACGTCACTGTACACGTCATGCGTAGTGCACGTCATATGCGTCGATCGCTATGCGTCACTGTATGCGCGTCGCGTCGTCTGTATGCGTCACTTTATCGCGTCGCTATGTACGTCACTGTGCGTCGCTATGCGTCGCTGCGCGTCGCTGTGCGCGTCGCTATGCGCGTCGCTATGCACGTCGCTGTATGCGCTGCGTCGCTATGCGTCGCTGTGCGTCACTATGCGCGTCACTATGCGCGTCACTGTGCGTCGCTATGCGCGTCGCTGTGCACGTCGCTGTGCGTCATGTACGTCGCTGTGCGTCGCTGTGCGTCGCGTCGCTGCGTCGCTATGCGCGTCGCTATGCACGTCTATGCGCGTTATGCGTCGCTGTTGCGTCGCTATGCGATCGCTATGCGCTGTACGTCGCTGTCACGTCACTATGCGTCACTATGCGTCACTATGCGTCGCTATACACGTCGCTACGTCACGTCACGTCACTATCGCTATGCGTCACTATGCACGTCACTAATGCGTCGTTATGCACGTCACTATGCGTCGCTGTGCGCTATCGTCACTGTGCGCGTCGCTTGCACGTCGTTATACGTCGCTATGCGCGTCGCGTCGCTGTGCGCGTCATCGCTATGCGCGTCATATGCTGTTGCGCGTCACTATGCGTCGTCGCTCGCTGCGCGTCGTTGTGCACGTCGCTATGCGCTATGCGTCACTGTGCGTCGCTGTATGCGTCGCTGTGCGCGTCGCTGTGTCGCGTCGCTGTTGCGTCGCTGTGCGTCGCTGTATGCACTGCGTCGCCGTCTATGCACGTCTGTGCGTCGCTGTGCGTCGCTGTACGTCGATGCGCTGTGCGCGTCGCTATGCGTCGCTATGCGCGCGTCGCTATGACGTCGCGCTCGCGTCATATGCGTCCGTGTGCGTCGTTGTGCGTCGCTGTGCGTCGTCGCTGTGCACGCGTCGCTGTACGATCGTCTATGCGCTGTGCGCGTCGCTATGCGCGTCGCTGTGCGCGTCGTCGCTGTGCGTCGCTATGCGCGTCGCTGTGTCGTCATAATACGGTCGCTGTGCACGTCGCTATGCACGTCACTATGTCGCGTCGCTATGCGCGTCATATGCGTCGTTGCACTGTCGCGTCGCTGTGCACGTCACTATACGTCGCGTCGCTGTGCGTCACTGTGCGTCGCTATGCGCGTCGCTGTGCGCGTCGCTGTACGTCGTCGTTATGCGCGTCGCTATGCGCGTCACTGTGCGTCACTGTCGCTGTGCGCGTCGCTGTGTCACTGTATGCGCTATGCGTCGTCGTTCGCTGCGCGTCGCTGTACGCTGCTGCGCGTCGCTGTGCGTCGCTATGCACGTCATATGCGTCGTCTATGCACGTCATATCGCGCGTCGCTATGCACGTCGCTGTGCGTCGTTATGCGTCGCTGTACGTCGCTATGTCACTGTGCGTCTGTCGCGTCGCTATGCACGTCGCTGTGCACGTCGCTACGCGTCGCTGTGCGTCGCTGTGCGCGTCGCTGTGCGATCGCTATGTCGTCGTTATGCGCGTCTTTATGCGTCGCGTGCGTCACGTCACGTCGTCTGTGCACGTCACTGTGCGCTATGCGTCGCTATGCGTCGCTATGCGTCGTCGCTATGCGTCACTGTGCGCGTCGTACGCGTCACTATGCGCGTCGCTATGCGCGCTACGTCGCTGTGCGTCGCTGTGCACGTCGCTATGCGTCGCTATCGCGCGTGCGCTATGCGTCGCTATGCGTCGTTGTACGCGTCACTGCATGTTGCGTCGCTATGCGCTATGCGCGTCGCTGTGCGCGTCGCTATGCGTCTGTGCGCGTCGCTATGCACGTCGCTGTGCGTCGTCACTATGCGCGTCGCTATGTCGCGTCGTCGCTGTGCGTCGCTGTTGCGTCACTATGCGCGTCGCTGTACGCGCTGTCGCGTATGTCACTATGCGTCGTTATGCACGTCGCTATGCGTCGCTGGCGCCGCTGTCATATGCTATGCGCGTCGTCTATGCACGTTATGCGCGTCACTATGCGTCGTCGCGTCGCTGTCGCTGTACGTCGCTATGCGTCACTATGCGTCGCTGTGCACGTCGCTGTGCACGCTCGCTGTGCGTCGCTGTACGCGTCGCTATGCGTCGCTGTGCGCGTCGCTATGCGCGTCGCTGTGCGCGTCGTCACGTCATGCGCGTCGCTGTGCGCGTCGCTGTCGTCGCTGTGCACGTCGCTGTGCGTCGTTATGCGCGCGTCGTCTGCTATGCGCGTGCGCGTCGCTATGCGCGTCGCTGTGCGTCGCTGTGCGTCGTCGTTATGCGTCGTCGTCGTTGTACGCGTCTGTGCGTCACTGTGCGCGTCGCTGTGCGTCGCTGTGCGTCGCTGTCGCTGCGTCACTGTCGCGTCGCTGTGCGTCGTTGTGCGTCGCTGTGCGTCGTCGCTGTACGCGTCGCTGTTGCGTCGTTGTACGTCGCTGTGCGCTCGTGCGTCGCTGTGCGTCGCGTCGCTGTGCGTCGCTGTGCGTCGTCGTCGTTGTGCGCGTCGCTGTGCGCTGTACGCGTCGCTGTGCGTCGCTGTG
>NW_027037282.1:5000-18513 GCF_034236695.1 Oncorhynchus nerka
GAGGAGAGGGGGAGAGGGTAGAGGAGAGGGGGAGAGGGTAGAGGAGAGGGGGAGAGGGTAGACGAGGGGAGAGGGAGAGGGGAGAGGGGAGAGGTAGGAGAGGGTAGAGGAGAGGGGGAGAGGGGAGAGGGTATAGAGGGAGGGGAGAGGGTAGACGAGAGGGTAGAGGAGAGGGGAGAGGGGAGAGGGTAGACGAGAGGGTAGAGGAGAGGGGGAGAGGGGAAGAGGGGAAGAGGGGAGAGGGGAGAGGGGAGAGGGGAGAGGGGGAGAGGGGGAGAGGGTAGAGGGAGAGGGGAGAGGGGAGAGGGTAGACGAGAGGTAGAGGAGAGGGGAGAGGGGAGAGGGTAGACGAGAGGGTAGAGGAGAGGGGAGAGGGAGGGGGAGAGGGGAGAAGGGGAGAGGGGAGAGGGTAGAGGAGAGAGGGTAGACGAGAGGGGAGAGAGGAGGGGAGAGAGGAGAGGGTAGAGGAGAGAGGGAGAGGGTAGACGAGAGGGGGAGAGAGGAGACGGTAGACGAGAGGGTAGAGGAGAGGGGGAGAGAGGAGAGGGTAGAGGATAGGGAGAAGGAGAGGGTAGAGGAGAGGGGGAGAGAGGAGAGGGTAGACGAGAGGGGAGATGAGAGGGGAGAGGGAGACGGTAGAGGAGAGGGGGAGAGGGAGAGGTAGAGGAGAGGGGGAGACGGAGAGGGTAGAGGGTAGAGGAGAGGGGAGACGGAGAGGGTAGAGGAGAGGGGGAGACGGAGAGGGTAGAGGAGAGGGTAGAGGAGAGGGGGAGAAGGAGAGGGTAGAGTAGAGGGGGAGAAGGAGAGGGTAGAGGAGAGGGGAGAAGGAGAGGGTAGAGGGGAGAGGGGGAGAAGGAGAGGGTAGAGGAGAGGGGGAGAAGGAGAGGGTAGAGGAGAGAGGTAGAGGAGAGGGTAGAGGAGAGGGTGAGAAGGAGAGGGTAGATGGAGAGGGGGAGAAGGAGAGGGTAGAGGAGAGGGGGAGAAGGAGAGGGTAGAGGAGAGGGGGAAAAGGAGAGGGTGGGGGAGAAGGAGAGGGTAAAGGAGAGGGGGAGAAGGAGAGGGTAAAGGAGAGGGGGGAGAAGGAGAGTGGGTAGAGGAGGGTAGAGGGAGAGGAGGGAGAGGAGAGGGAGAGAGGAGAGGGGGAGAGAGGAGAGGGGAGAAGGAGAGGGGAGAGGAGATGGGAAGAGAGAGAAGGTAGAGGGAGAGGGTAGAGGAGAGGGTAGAGGAGAGAGGAGGGAGGAGAGGGTAGAGAGAGAGGAGGGAGGGAGGAGAGGGTAGAGGGGAGGAGGGAGGAGAGGGTAGAGGGAGGAGGGAGGAGAGGGTAGAGGAGAGGGGAAAGGAGAAGGTAGAGGAGAGGGGGAAAGGAGAAGGTAGAGGAGAGGGGGGAAAGGAGAAGGTAGAGGAGAGGGGGAGAGAGAGAGAGGGGTAGAGGAGAGGGGAGAAAGGATAGGGAGAGGGGAGAAGGAGATCATAGAGGAGAGGGGGAGAGGGTAGAGGAGAGGGGTAGAGGAGAGGGGGAGGGAGAGGGTAGAGGAGAGGGGGAGAGGGTAGACGAGAGGGTAGAGGAGAGGGTAAGGGAGAGGGTAGAGGAGAGGGTAGAGGAGAGGGCAAAGGAGAGGGTAGAGGAGAGGGTAGAGGAGAGGGTAAAGGAGAGGGGGAGAGGGTAGAGAGGAGAGGGGGAGAGGGTAGAGGAGAGGGGAGAAGGAGAGGGGAGAGGAGAGGGGGAGAGGGTAGAGGAGAGGGGGAGAGGGTAGAGGAGAGGGGAGAGGGTAGACGAGAGAGGTAGAGGGAGAGGGGAGAGGGTGAGACGAGAGGGTAGAGGAGAGGGTAAAGGAGAGGGGAGAGAGGAGAGGGTAGAGGGAGAGGGATAAGGAGAGGGTAGAGGAGAGGGATAAAGTCGGAGGGCAAAATGAGAGGGTAAAGGAGAGGGGAGAGTGGAGAGGAGAGAGGGAGAGGGTAGACGAGAGGGGGAGAGAGGAGAGGGTAGACGAGAGGGGGAGAGAGGAGAGGGTAGACGAGGGGGAGAGAGGAGAGGGTAGACGAGAGGGGGAGAGAGGAGAGGGTAGAGGAGAGAGGGAGAGGGTAGACGAGAGGGAGAGGAGAGATGGGGGAGACGAGAGGGTAGAGAGAGGGTAGAGGGGGAGGGGGAGAGAGGAGAGGGTAGAGGAGAAGGAGAGGGTAGAGGAGAGGGGGAGAGGGTAGAGGAGAGGGGGAGAGGGTAGACGAGAGGGGAGAGGGTAGAGGAGAGGGGAGAGGGGAGAGGGTAGACGAGAGAGGTAGAGGAGAGGGGGAGAGGGGAGAGGGTAGACGAGAGGGTAGAGGAGAGGGGGAGAGGGAGAGGGGGAGAGGGGGAGAGGGTAGAGGAGAGAGGGTAGACGAGAGGGGGAGAGAGGAGGGGAGAGAGGAGAGGGTAGAGGAGAGGGTAGAGAGAGGGGAGAGAGGAGGGTAGAGGAGAGGGGGAGAGAGGAGAGGGTAGAGGGGAGAGGGGGAGAGAGGAGAGGGTAGAGGAGAGGGGGAGAGAGGAGAGGGTAGAGGAGAGGGGGAGAGAGGAGAGGGTAGAGGATAGGGAGAAGGAGAGGGTAGAGGAGAGGGGGAGAGAGGAGAAGGGTAGACGAGAGGGGGAGATGAGAGGGAGAGGGAGACGGGTAGAGGAGAGGGGAGAGAGAGAGGGTAGAGGAGAGGGAGACGGAGAGGGTAGAGGAGAGGGGGAGACGGAGAGGGTAGAGGAGAGGGGGAGACGGAGAGGGTAGAGGAGAGGGTAGAGGAGAGGGGGAGACGGAGAGGGTAGAGGAGAGGGTAGAGGAGAGGGGGAGAAGGAGAGGGTAGAGGAGAGGGGGAGAAAGAGAGGGGGAGAAGGAGAGGTAAAGGGAGAGGGGGAGAAGGAGAGGGTAGAGGAGAGGGGGAGAAGGAGAGGGTAGAGGAGAGGGGGAGAAGGAGAGGGTAGAGGAGAGGGTAGAGGAGAGGGTAGAGGAGAGGGGGAGAAGGAGAGGGGGAGAAGGAGAGGGTAGAGGAGAGGGGGAGGGAAGGAGAGGGTAGAGGAGAGGGGGGAGAAGGAGAAAAGGAGAGGGGGAAAAGGGAGAGGGGGAGAAGGAGAAAAGGAGAGGGGAAAAGGAGAGGGGGAGAAGGGAGAGGGTAAAGGAGATGGGAGAGGGGAGAGGGTAGAGGAGAAGGAGAGAGAGAAGGAGAGGGGGAGAGGAGAGGTAGAGGAGAGGGGGAGAGGAGAGAGGTAGAGGAGAGGGGGGAGTGTAGAGGAGAGAGAAGGTAGAGGAGAGGGTAGAGGAGAGGGTAGAGGAGAGGAGGAGGGAGGAGAGGGTAGAGGAGAGGAGGAGGGATGAGAGGGGAGGAGGGAGGAGAGGGTTGAGGAGAGGGGGAAAAGGAGAAGGTAGAGGAGAGAGGGGGAAAGGAGAAGGGAGAGGGAGAGGGGGAGAGAGAGAGAGGTAGAGTGAGAGGGAGAAAGGGTAGGGGAGGGGGAGAAGGAGATCATAGAGGGAGAGGGGGAGAGGGTAGAGGAGAGGGGTAGAGGAGAGGGGGAGAGGGTAGAGGAGAGAGGGGAGAGGTAGAGGAGGGTAGGAGGAGAGGGTAAGGGAGAGGGTAGAGGAGAGGGGAGAGGAGAGGGAGAGGGAGAGGTAGGAGAGGGGAGAGGAGAGGGGGAGAGGGAGAGGAGAGGGGAGAGGGTAGAGAGAGGGGGAGAGAGGAGAAGGTAGAGGGAGGGGAGAAGGAGAGGGTAGATGAGAGGGAGAAGGAGAGGGTAGGAGAGGAGAGGGGAGAAGGAGAGGGTAGAGGAGAGGGGAGAGGGAGGAGAGGAGAGGGGGAGAGGGTAGACGAGAGGGTAGAGGAGAGGGGGAGAGGGTAGACGAGAGGGGGAGAGGAGAGGGTAAAGGAGAGGGGGAGAGAGGAGAGGTAGAGGGGAGAGGGTAGACGAGAGGGGAGAGGAGAGGGGGAGAGAGGAGAGGGTAGAGGAGAGGGGAGAGGAGAGGGTAGAGGAGAGGGTAGAGAGGAGGGGGAGAGGGGAGAGGGAGAGAGGGGGAGAAGGTAGAGGGAGAGAAGGAGTAGAGGAGAGGGGGAAAGGAGAGTAGGAGAGGGAGAGAGGAGAGGAGAGGAGGGGGAGAGGGTAGAGGAGAGAGGGGGGAGAGGGAGAGGGAGAGGGGGAGAGGGTAGAGAGAGAGGGTAGAGGAGAGGGGGAGAGGGTAGAGGAGAGAGGGTAGACGGAGGGGGAGAGGAGAAAGGAGAGGGTAGAGGAGAGGGGGAGAGGGGAGAGGGTAGAGGATAGGGGGAGAAGGAGAGGGGGAGAGGATAGGGGAGAAGGAGAGGGTAGAGGATAGGGGAGAAGGATAGGGGAGAAGGAGAGGGTAGAGGATAGGGGAGAAGGAGAGGGTAGAGGAGGGGGAGAGAGGAGTGGGTAGAGGAGAGGGGAGATGAGAGTAGGGAGATGGAAGACGGTAGAGGAGAGGGGGAGAGGGAGAGGGTAGAGGGAGAGGGGAGAGGAGAGGGGAGAGGGGGAGAAGGAGAGGGGGAGAAGGAGAGGGTAGAGGAGAGGGTAGAGGCGAGGGTAGAGGAGAGGGGAGAGGAGAGAGGGTAAAGGAGAGGAGAGAGGAGAAGGGGAGAGGGGGAGAGGGTAGAGGAGAGGGGGAGAGGGTAGAGGAGAGAGGGGGAGGAGAGGAGAGGGGAGAGGAGGGGGAGAAGGAGAGGGTAGAGGAGAGGGTAGAGGAGAGGGGAGAAGGAGAGGGTAGGGAGAGAGGGTAGAGGAGAGGAGGGGAGAAGGAGAGGGTAGAGGGAGAGGGTAGAGGTGAGGGGAGAAGGAGAGGGTAGAGGAGAGGGAGAGGAGAGGGTAGAGGAGAGGGGGAGAAGGAGAGAGGGGAAGAGGAGAGGGGAGAAGTAGAGGGTAGAGGGAGGAGAGGGTAGAGGAGAGGGGGAGAAGGAGAGGGTAGAGGAGAGGGGGAGAAGGAGAGGGTAGAGGAGAGGGGGAGAAAGGAGAAGGAGAGGGTAGAGGAGAGGGGAGAAAGGAGAGGGTAGAGGAGAGGGGGAGAAAGGAGAGGGTAGAGGATGAGAGGAGAAGAATACAGTCAATACCCCTAAACTCCCCAGAGTCAATACCCTAGACCCCAGAGTCAATACCCTATACCCCCCAGAGTCAATACCCTAAACCCCCCAGAGTCAATACCCCTAGACCCCCAGAGTCATTACCCTAAACCCCCAGAGTCAATACTCCAATACCCCCAATTCAGCCATAATAAGCAGGTCCACCAGGCACACAGTCAGTATACAGAACACATTGGATACGTCCCAAATGACACCCCATGTGATTTAATTTGCCCCCCCCCCCAGGTGATTTAATTTGGCCCCGAGGTTTTCAGAGGGGACAAGAGTATTTCCATGCTGAGATATTTGTAATCAGATACAAATGTAAGCTTGGTTTGAAATGATTATGTTTCAGTAAAAGATTATATATGTTTGGGCTATTGGTAATAAGGTGACAACTTTCCACTTCACATTTCAAATCAATTACTTTCAGGACTTTGATAATTTTTTAAAAGTATTTCAGTCCAATCCATTCGAGTCTTTCAATTCAATTTACGTAATAGCTACAGCAAGGAACTCTTCGTTGCTAGGCAATAGCCATGGATTTTGGCAGCAATGATCTGATTTGGGATCAGGGCCGGCAAGTTAATTGGAGAGGGAGAGAGAGAGATGGAAATGGATAGAAAGAGAGAGAGAGATGGAAATGGATAGAAAGAGAGAGAGAGATGGAAATGGATAGAAAGAGAGAGAGAGATGGAAATGGAGAGAGAGAGAGATGGAAATGGGAAATGGATAGATCTAGAGAGAGAGAGAGAGAGAGAGAGATGGAAATGGATAGATATAGAGAGAGAGGTCCTACTGTGACCAAGGTAGAGCTGTGGATATAGATACTGTGACCAAGATAGAGCTGTGGATATAAACACACAGTCTCCAGGTCAACTTCCTCTCTCTCCTCTCGGTAAACACACAGTCTCCAGGTCAACTTCCTCTCTCTCCTCTCGGTAAACAGTCTCCGGGTCAACTTCCTCTCTCTCCTCTCGGTAAACAGTCTCCAGGTCAACTTCCTCTCTCTCCTCTCGGTAAACACACAGTCTCCAGGTCAACTTCCTCTCTCTCCTCTCGGTAAACACACAGTCTCCAGGTCAACTTCCTCTCTCTCCTCTTGGTAAACACACAGTCTTCCAGGTCAACTTCCTCTCAGTAAACACACAGTCTCCGGGTCAACTTCCTCTCTCTCCTCTCGGTAAACAGTCTCCAGGTCAACTTCCTCTCTCTCCTCTCGGTGTCTCAGAGTCACTGTCCCACTACAACGTCACTAACCCAGTGTCTCAGAGTCACTGTCTACTACAACGTCACTAACCCAGTGTCTCAGAGTCACTGTCCCACTACACCGTCACTAACCCAGTGTCTCAGAGTAACTGTCCCACTACAACGTCACGAACCCAGTGTCTCAGTCACTGTCCCACTACAACGTCACTAACCCAGTGTCTAGGTCACTGTCCACTACACCGTCACTAACCCAGTGTCTCAGAGTCCCACTACAACGCCACTAACCCAGTGTCTAGGACACTGTCTACTACAACGTCACTAACCCAGTGTCTCAGTCGCTGTCCCACTACAACGTCACTAACCCAGTGCCTCAGAGTCACTGTCAACTACAACGTCACTAACCCAGTGTCTCAGAGTCCCACTACAACGTCACTAACCCAGTGTCTCAGAGTCACTGTCTACTACAACGTCACTAACCCAGTGTCTCAGAGTAACTGGGCGTCAACAACCCAGTGTCTCAGAGTCCCACTACAACGTCACTAACCCAGTGTCTCAGTCACTGTCCCACTACAACGTCACTAACCCAGTGTCTCAGGTCCACTACAACGTCACCAACCCAGTGTCTCAGAGTCACTGTCTAACAACATCACTAACCCAGTGTCTAGGTCACTGTCCAACTACAACGTCACTAACCCAGTGTCTCAGAGTCCCTGTCTACTACAACGTCACTAACCCAGTGTCTCAGAGTCCCTGTCTACTACAACGTCACTAACCCAGTGTCTCAGAGTCCCTGTCTACTACAACGTCACTAACCCAGTGTCTCAGAGTCCCTGTCTACTACAACGTCACTAACCCAGTATCTCAGAGTCCCTGTCTACTACAACATCACTAACCCAGGTCTCAGTCACTGTCTCAACGTCACCAACCCAGTGTCTCAGAGTCCCACTACAACGCCACTAACCCAGTGTCTCAGAGTCACTGTCTACTACAACATCACTAACCCAGTGTCTAGGTCACTGTCCAACTACAACGTCACAACCCAGTGTCTCAGAGTCCCTGTCTACTACAGTGTCTCAAGTCTACTACAAACTAACACAGTGTCTCAGAGTCACTGTCTACTACAACGTCACTAACCCAGTGTCTCAGAGTCCCTGTCTACTACAACGTCACTAACCCAGTGTCTCAGAGTCACTGTCCAACTACAACGTCACTAACCCAGTGTCTCAGAGTAACTGTCCCACTACAACGTCACTAACCCAGTGTCTCAGAGTCCCTGTCTACTACAACGTCACTAACCCAGTGTCTCAGAGTCCCTGTATACTACAACGTCACTAACCCAGTGTCTCAGAGTCACTGTCTACTACAACGTCACTAACCCAGTATCTCAGAGTCACTGTCTACTACAACATCACTAACCCAGTGTCTCAGAGTCCCTGTCTACTACAACGTCACTAACCCAGTGTCTCAGATTCCCTGTCTACTACAACATCACTAACCCAGTGTCTCAGAGTCACTGTCCCACTACAACGTCACTAACCCAGTGTCTCAGAGTCCCACTACAACGTCACTAACCCAGTGTCTCAGAGTCCCACTACAACGTCACTAACCCAGTGTCTCAGAGTCCCACTACAACGTCACTAACCCAGTGTCTCAGAGTCAGTCCCACTACAACGTCACTAACCCAGTGTCTCAGAGTCCCTGTCTACTACAACGTCACAAAAAACTAAACAAACATCCTGTATGTGTTGTCATAACAACATGTATGTCAGTGAGGTAGTGTAAAACAAACATCCTGTATGTGTTGTCATAACAACATGTCTGTCAGTGAGGTAGTGTAAAACAAACATCCTGTATGTGTTGTCATAACAACATGTATGTCAGTGAGGTAGTGTAAAACAAACATCCTGTATGTGTTGTCATAACAACATGTATGTCAGTGAGGTAGTGTAAAACAAACATCCTGTATGTGTTGTCATAACAACATGTATGTCAGTGAGGTAGTGTAAAACAAACATCCTGTATGTGTTGTCATAACAACATGTATGTCAGTGAGGTAGTGTAAAACAAACATCCTGTATGTGTTGTCATAACAACATGTATGTCAGTGAGGTAGTGTAAAACAAACATCCTGT
Source organism: Oncorhynchus nerka (assembly GCF_034236695.1). Lineage (NCBI taxonomy): Eukaryota > Metazoa > Chordata > Actinopteri > Salmoniformes > Salmonidae > Oncorhynchus > Oncorhynchus nerka. The sequence goes on from NW_027037282.1 coordinate 13,421, forward strand.
ATGTTCAACTACAGTATATCCACTGTCCCATAGTGCAGGGGTTTCCTAAACGCGGTCCCAACCCTAAACACGTTTGGTATTTTGGCCCCTGGAGCGACACAGCTGTATGACGGGCTGGTTGAATCAGCTGTGTCGTGAAAACCACAACGTGGCCCCTGACGTTCTGTATATAAACATACGTGTTAACAGCTGTATGTTGAGCCTCGTTACAAGAAAGCCCAACCTCTGAGCAGCTGAAGTAGGAAGGATAGAAAACCTCATCAATACAGTAGTTAGTCTACCCTCTATTCTCCCAGTTACTACCTCATCAATACAGTAGTTAGTCTACCTCTATTCTCCCAGTTACTACCTCCCATCAATACAGTAGTTAGTCTACCCTCTATTCTCCACAGAGTTACTACCTCATCAATGCAGTGGTTAGTCTACCCTCTATTCTCCCACATAGTTACTACCTCATCAATACAGTAGTTAGTCTACCTCTATTCTCCCAGTTACTACCTCATCAATACAGTGGTTAGTCTACCCTCTATTCATCCAAGTTCTATATCATTACCTCATCAATACAGTAGTTAGTCTACCCTCTATTCTCCCAGTTACTACCTCATCAATACAGTAGTTAGTCTACCACTCTATTCTCCAGTTACTATCATCAATACAGTAGTTAGTCTACCCTCTATTCTCCCAGTTACTACCTCATCAATACAGTAGTTAGTCTACCCTCTATTCTCCCAGTTACTACCTCATCAATGCACAGTAAGCTAGTTTACCCTCCCTATTCTCCCAGAGTTACTACCTCATCAATACAGTAGTTAGTCTACCCTCTATTCTCCCACAGAGTTACTACCTCATCAATACAGTGAGTTAGTCTACCTCTATTCTCCCAGTTACTACCTCATCAATACAGTAGTTAGTCTACCCCTCTATTCTCCTACAGTTACTACTCATCAATACAGTAGTTAGTCTACCTCTATTCTCCAGAGTTACTACCTCATCAATACAGTAGTTAGTCTACCCTCTATTCTCCACAGGTTTACTACCTCATCAATACAGTAGTTAGTCTACCTCTATTCTCCCAGTTACTACCTCATCAATACAGTAGTTAGTCTACCCTCTATTCTCCCAGTTACTACCTCATCAATACAGTGTTAGTCTACCCTCTATTCTCCCACATAGTTACTACCTCATCAATACAGTAGTTAGTCTACCCTCTATTCTCCCACAGAGTTACTACCTCATCAATACAGTAGTTAGTCTACCCCATTCTCCCAGTTACTACCTTTTTATCAACATACCCCTCTTCGCTTCTCTCTCCACCCCATGAACCCTCATTGTGGCGAACCTCTAGCAGTATGTAGAGTAGAGCCCTCTCTTTCACTCCAATCTCCTCTCTCTCTCCCTCTCCCTTCCCTCACCCTCTCTCTCCTCCCCTCCCATCCTTTCCCTCCCACCTCCCCTCCCCTCCCCCCACCTCCCACCTCCTCCCCTCCTCCCACCCCCCCTCTCCCTCCCCTCCCACCTCCTCCCCTCCTCTACTTCCCCCACCCTCCCTTCTCATCCCATCCTTCCACCTCCTCCCCTCCCCTCTACTCATTTTCCCACCTTCCTCCCTCTCCTCCATCCCATCCTTCACCCTTCCTCCTCCTCTCCCTCCTTTCCCTCCCTCCTCCCCTCTCCCTGCCCTCCCTCTACTTCCTCCCCACCCTCCTTCCTCCCCTCCTGTGGTGTCCCACCCTCCCCCTCTCTCTCTTCATCTCCACCTCCTCCTCCCCTCTCCCACGTCGTCCTCCCACCCTTCGTCCCTCCCCTACCTCCCCTCCCCGTCTCCCTCCCTCCTCCCCTCCCACCCTCCCTCTCCCACCCTCTCTCCTCCTCTTCCCTCTCCATGTCCACAGCCCATTTATATCAGTGTTTCACTGTGTTGAAGCAGATTTGTGGCCTTGCCTTGCTCAAGCCATGGCGGCCATCGTGGAATAACCAATCGGCTGCTGAGACAGACGGAATGCTCAACGCTCTCCTCGCACCTTTCGCACGGCGACCTTGTCGGTGATTCACTATACCGTGTGTGTGTCTGTGTGTGTATATGTGTGTGTGTGTGTATATGTGTGTGTGTATGTGTGTGTGTGTATATATATATGTGTGTGTGTGTGTGTGTGTGTGTGTGTGTATATATGTGCATGTGTGTGTGTGTGGCATGTGTGTGTGTGTGTGTGTGTGTGTGTGTGTGTGTGTGTGTGTGTGTGTGTGTGTGTGTGTGGGTACTCACCACCACCCAAACTGCTCGGCTCAGACAGACTGTTGTAGTCATTCTGAAACTTCATCAAAGCATTCAGCTGCTCCTGTTCTGGAAGGTGTTTAACCAAGTTCTGGAGGAGAGAGATGGAGGAGGGGGTGGAGAGAGAGAGAGGGGTGGAGAGAGATGGAGGGTGGAGAGAGAGATGGAGGGGTGGAGAGAGATGGAGGTGGAGAGTGGAGAGAGATGGAGGGGGTGGAGAGAGGAGAAGAGATGGGGAGGGTGGAGAGAGGGAGATGGATGGGTGGAGGGAGGAGAGAGAGATGGGGGGGGGTGGAGAGAGAGATGGAGGAGGGGGTGGAGAGAGAGATGGAGGAGGGGGTGGGAGAGAGTGGAGAGAGATGGGGAGGGGGTGGAGAGAGGGAGAGAGATGGGAGGAGGGGTGGAGAGAGAGATGGAGGAGGGGTGGAGAGAGGGAGAGATGGGGGGAGGGGTGGAGAGAGAGATGGAGGGGAGGGGGTGGAGAGAGGGAGAGAGATGGGGGAGGGTGGAGAGAGAGAGATGGAGGGGTCGAGAGAGAGATGGAGGAGGGGGTGGAGAGAGAGATGGAGGAGGGGGTGAGAGAGATGGAGGAGGGGTGGAGAGAGAGATGGGGGGGTGAGAGAGAGATGGGGGTGGAGAGAGAGATGGAGGAGGGGGTGGAGAGAGGGAGAGAGATGGAGGAGGGGGTGGAGAGAGGAGAGAGATGGGGAGGGGTGGAGAGAGGGAGAGATGGGGGAGGGGTGGAGAGGAGAGATGGAGGAGGGGTGGAGAGAGAGATGGAGGAGGGGTGGAGAGAGGGAGAGAGAGATGGGGGAGGGGGTGGTGGAGAGAGATGGAGGGGGTGGAAGAGAGATGGAGGGGGTGGAGAGAGGAGAGAGATGGGGGGAGGGGTGGAGAGAGATATGGAGAGGAGGGTGGAGAGAGATGGAGGAGGGGGTGGAGAGGAGAGAGATGGGGGAGGGGTGGAGAGAGAGAGATGGAGGGGAGGAGAAGGGAGAGAGATGGGGAGGGGTGGAGAGAGGGAGAGAGAGATGGGGGAGGGGTGGATAGAGAGATGGAGGGGGAGAGAGGGGAGAGAGATGGGGAGGGTGGGAGAGGGAGAGAGATGGAGGAGGGGTGGTGGAGAGGGAGAGAGATGGGGGAGGGGGTGGAGAGAGAGATGGGGAGGGGTGGAGAGAGAGATGGGAGGAGGGGGTGGAGAGAAGATGGAGGGGGGGTGGAGAGAGATGGAGGGGGTGGAGAGAGGGAGAGATGGAGGGTGGAGAGAGGGAGGAGGGGGTGGGAGAGAGAGATGGAGGGGGTGGAGAGAGAGAGGAGGGGTGGTGGAGAGAAGAGAGATGAGGGGATGGAGAGAGAGAAATGGAGGGGGTGGAGAGAGAGATGGGGAAGGTGGAGAGAGAGATGGGGGGAGGGGTGGAGAGAGAGATGGGGGAGGTGGAGAGATGGAGAGAGATGGAGGGGCAGAGAGAGAGGAGGGGGTGGAGAGAGAGAGAGATGGAGGGGTGGAGAGAGAGAGAGGAGGGGTGGAGAGAGAGAGGAGGGGGTGGAGAGAGAGATGGAGGGGTGGAGAGAGAGAGGAGGGGGGTGGAGAGAGAGATGGAGGGGTGGAGAGAGAGCGGAGAGGGGGTGGAGAGAGAGATGGAGGAGGGGGTGGAGAGAGAGATGGAGGAGGGGTGGGGAGAGAGAGATGGAGGAGGGGGTGGAGAGAGAGATGGAGTGGGGGTGGAGAGAGGGATGAGGAGGGGTGGAGAGAGATGGAGGAGGAGGGTAGAGAGAGGGAGTAGAGGAGGGGGTAGAGAGGGAGTAGAGGAGGGGGTAGAGAGAGGGAGTAGAGGAGGGGGTAGAGAGAGGGAGTAGAGGAGGGGGTAGAGAGAGGGAGTAGAGGAGGGGGGTAGAGACACATGGGGAGAAGAGACAGATAAGAAAATGGTAAGAGTCTAAATTCATTGGAGTTTTAAACTGAGGCATTAATGGAACACAATGTCCAGGACTTTTTCAACCTTCAAACTAGAACCGATCAATTATAACGGTTCCACCTTCTAGAACAGACTAAGAACTAGAACAGATCAATTATAACGGTTCCACCTTTTAAACTAGAACCGATCAATTATAACGGTTCCACCTTTAAACTAGAACCGATCAATTATAACGGTTCCACCTTTAAACTAGAACAGATCAATTATAACGGTTCCACCTTTAAACTAGAACAGATCAATTATAACGGTTCCACCTTTAAACTAGAACCGATCAATTATAACGGTTCCACCTTCAAACTAGAACCGATCAATTATAACGGTTCCACCTTTAAACTAGAACAGATCAATTATAACGATTCCACCTTCAAACTATAACGGTTCCACCTTTAGAAACTGATCAATTATAACGGTTCCACCTTCCAACCAGGGGACGGTTCAATTAAACTAACGGTTCCACCTTTAAGGAAGCTAGAACCGATCAATTAAATAGGGTTCCACCTTCAAACTAGGACAGATCCAATTCAAACTAGGACGGTTCCACCTTTAAACTGCCCCACCTTAAAAGACGGTTCCACCTTTCAAACTAGGACGGTTCCACCTTTAAACTAGGACGGTTCCACCTTTAAACTAGGACGGTCTCCACCTTTAAACCAGGACGGTTCCACCTTAAACTAGGACGGTTCCACCTTTAAACTAGGACGGTTCCACCTTCAAACTAGGACGGTTCCACCTTCAAACTAGGGACGGTTCCACCTTTCAAACTAGGACGGTTCCACCTTTCAAACTAGGACGGTTCCACCTTTTCAAACTAGGACGGTTCCACCTTAAACTAGGACGGTTCCACC